>NW_012105231.1:2252198-2254958 GCF_000951045.1 Mandrillus leucophaeus | reverse complement strand
TCTTTCTTTCTTTCTTTCTTTCTTTCTTTCTTTCTTTCTTTCTTTCTTTCTTTCTTTCTTTCTTTCTTTCTTTCTTTCTTTCTTTCTTTCTTTCTTTCCTTCTTTCTTTCTTTTCTTTCTTTCTTTCTTTCTTTCTTTCTTTCTTTCTTTCTTTCTTTCTTTCTTTCTTTCTTTCCTTTAACAAATTATTCATTCTCAGTATTTTGTTATACTAACACAAACAGACTAAGACACCCCCTTGTTTTCTGAATGGAAAGGTATTATATATGAATGACTATTTCAGAGTCTTGATCTCGATAAAAATGTGCATACGTGTTTTTTTTTTTTTTTACTCTCTGCTTCTAAGTAAGAAAAAGGGGAAACTCATATAATTAATTAGGATGAAAAAATTGTTCTTTTACTTTCTGTGGGCATGTTGTAATAAGTGTAAAAAGTCAGTTATTTAAAAATAAAAACCAAGTTATAGTTTAATTTCTGAGGACAATATCTCTGAAGGTATTTGAAACTGTATTGCACACCATCATCTCTCAGCTGATTAGAAAAAGAAAAAACTTGATTTTAAAAATAAAAATGCATTTTATCTTAAGTAGCCAACATTCCAGAGAAAGAAATTCAAAATTGACCTCATATGGGCACGGGGATTCACACCTGTAATCCCAGCACTCTGGGAGGCCGAGGGGGGAGGATTGCTTGAGTCCAGGAGTTTGAAACCAGCCTAGAGAAAATGGTGCAACCCCATCTCTACCAAAACTACAAAAATTAGCTGGTGTAGTGGTGGGTGCCTGGAGTCCCAGCTACTTGGGAGGCTGAGGTAAGAGAACCACCTGAGCCAAGAAAGTCAAGAAAGTCGAGGTTGCAGTGAACCATGATTGCCCCTCTGCACTCCAGCCTGGGTGACTTATTGAGACCCTGTTTCAAAACAAAAAAACGAAGAAACAAACACCAAACAAAAGAAAAAGCCAAAAAAACAAAAAAATCACTACACACAAAAACCCTCATCTATACATTCAAAATTACTGTCTGGCACATGCACACACCTCTCTATTCCCCACTGTAATTTCTGTCATATTCACAATTTTACTTAGGTTCAATTTTCTAAGTGAACTTCTGGGTTCTTTTTCTCAGGAAAAAATCATTATTATTTATTGTATTCAATATCTATAGAACAAACATACTAAAGAATGATATATAGTAGATATCTAAAATCTATAGTACAAGTCATATACCGTGAAGAACGAAGTACTCAGATAATCAAGTTTACCCCAAATAAATTACTGTTATTTTTCTATGATTTTTACATAGTTGAGATCATACTGTGTATACAATTTTACACCTACTGTTTGCTTAATTTAAAAATAACTTGCATTAATAAAATATTTATAAACATAATTTAAGAAATAATATTACACTGATTGAAGGTGAGCATTTTTGATGTTATATTTCTTGTCCATATGTTAATTAAAAATTAAATACCGGTTCAGTGTTGTTGTTTTTTTTTGCGACAGAATTTTGCTCTTCTTGCCCAGGCTGGAGTGCAATTGTGCCGTCTCGGCTCACTGCAACCTCTGCCTCCCGGGTTCAAGCCATTCTCCTGCCTCAACCTCCCAAGTAGCTGGGAATACAGGCACCTACCACCACACCTGGCTAATTTTTGTATCTTTAGTAGAGACGGAGTTCCACCATGTTGACCAGGCTGGTCTCGGACTCCGGACCTCAGGTGATCCACTATCTTTGGCCTCCCAAAGTGCTGGAATTATAGGTGGAAAATTGTTTTTTGAAGCTACTCCTCATTAATAATGATTAAAAACATAGTAATCATGAGTGGTGGCCTTGTTAGTCTACTATTGCTATAAAATGCTGTGTAAATCTATGCTCAGCAGCTTATAGCAATGAACTCTTATTCTCATGCTTAGAGGTCTGTAAGATGGCTGCCCCACTCGACTCATTCTGGGCCTGGTTTGGAGTTGTGCTGGCTTCCTAGAGTAGTTCATTCTCAAGCTGAAGTCTGAAAGCTCCCAGTGGAGCTAGTGGGACCACATTATTCTTCGTAGAGTCTTAAAAGCAGAACTGATACACTGTCACTTCCACTGATATTCATATGTTAAAAGCAGCTCACATGGTTAAACTCAACATTCAAGGGTAAACTCTCCATGGGGACTGGGATGGAGAAAGCAGGAGAGAATGTTTTCTAAAGTGGCAAATGTGGCAATTTATCCTCTTATTCATTATGGCAGGGACATGCTCAGAGTTTATGTAAAAATCACTTTAAATAGTTCAGGGATAAATTTAAAAGAAGAGGTGCTTAAACCCCTAATTTGTAATACTCAAAATTATTTGATTTGCCAAGAGGACTTTGCTGCATTCCCCAAGTCTGGTGGAAAACATATGGTGCATATTTTGTAAAACTGGTAACACATTAGAAATTAAGCTATGTCTTCAGAATGAAAAAAAAAATTGATAGCAGTTTCAAGTATTCTTAGAGTTCAAACGTCTCCATGTATTGATCAATAGGCACAGCTGTACTTAAAATCAGACTCTTCTTTGATAAGGTGTTGAAGGATGGGGTACATGTCTGAGAAGAAAACTGAGAGGAAGTTTGAAGAAATATCTAGGAAACAAATGCTCTTTTAAGGGAAAGGTTTTCCTTTGTGAAAATGAGGTAGACCGGGCCGGGAGTGGTGGCTCACGCCTGTGATCCCAGCGCTTTGGGAGGCTGAGGTGGTTGGATCACGAGGTCAGGAGATTGAGAATATCCTGGCT
>NW_012105231.1:2248062-2249313 GCF_000951045.1 Mandrillus leucophaeus | reverse complement strand
TTTTTTTTTTTTTTTTTTTTACTGGACTGTCCTTCGAGCTTCTATTTGCAGATTCTCAAACTTTTTAAATATGATGTTATAATCAATTGACAAATTTGTTCAAATTAGAAACTCCGGTGCCCCACCTTCTTTAGTTGATTTGGATGTAACCTAGAAATCTATAGTTTTAATAAAATGTCAGAAAATTCTAATTTAAGGTAGATAAGTGTCCAGAATTTGAAACATTTTGCTTTTAAGTGGTTTCCAACGGTTTCAGCTAGTTTTTTTCTTTCTTTCAAATGGGGAGAACATCCCAACATTAGAATCAGAATTTCCTTCTACTTCTCAGACAGTCAAATCCTCATCCTTCAAAAGGCAACCAGCTCTTAAACTGAAAATTAACCTTTGTAAGGGCAGAAACTTTTCTTTGGGGACAAAGTCTCATTCTGTTGCCAGGCTGGAGTGCAACGGCACCATCTCAGCTCACTGCCACTCCGCCTCCCAGGTTCAACAGATTCTCCTGCCTCAGCCACCTGAGTAGCTGGGATTACAGGCATGCGCCACCAAGCCTCGTTAATTTAATTTTTGTATTTTTAGTCCAGATGAGGTTTTGCCATGTTGTCTAAGCTGGTTTCAAACTTTTGAGCTCAAGCGATCCGCCCACCTTAGCCTTCCAAAATGCTGGGATTGCAGGTGTGAACCACTGTGCCCAGCTAAGGAAATTTTATGTCTTGTTTACCTCTGGTCCTCAGTGTTTAGAACAATGAGTGATACAAATCAGTTTTTGTTGAATGAATACATACATGCATTTATATAGGAAAATTATAGTTTTCAAAATAATTTTGAAATGTGGCTTGAGATAATCCATCGCCTTTCTCCTTTATGGCCCCCTGCCCTCAGATATTCAGAAAACAAAAGCCCCCTGTGGTCTGAATGTGTCCCCCAAAATTCATATGATGAGACTTAATCACCATTGTGGTAGTATTAAGATGTGGAGACTTCAGGAGATGATCAGATCACTAGGTCAGAGCTCTTGTGAATAGGATTCGGGCTTTTATGAAAGAGCTTGAGGGATCTGATTCCCCACCTGTCCCTTCTGCCATGTGAGACACAGCTCTTGTCCCCTCAGGAGGATGCAGCAGCCAGAAGCCATCCTGGAAGCAGAGAGCAGCCCTTGCCAGACACTGAGCCTGCTAAACCTTGACCTGGCCTCCCCAGCCTCCAGTACTGTGAGTAACAAGTTTCTTTCTTTCTTTCTTTTCTCTTTCTTTC
>NW_012105231.1:2212354-2245260 GCF_000951045.1 Mandrillus leucophaeus | reverse complement strand
AAATGAGGTAGACTGTAATTTGGGTTGATCTAGGGTGGATGGTTTGGTAGGCTGAATAACAACCTCCAAATATATTCACGTCCTAGTACTCAGAACCTACAAATGTCATATATGGATAAAGGAACTTCACTAGTGTGATTAAATTAAGGTTCTTGAGATGAGAGTTTATTCTGGATTATATGGGTGGGCCCTAAATGTAATCACAAATGTCCTTACCAGGGGGAGGCAGAGGGAGATTTTGCTAAGAAGCGAAGGTATTGTGATGAAGCAAAGAAAGAAGTGATGCACTATGAAGACGGAGGGAGGGGCCACAAGCCAAGGAATCCAGGTGACCACTAGAAGCTGTAAAAGGCAAAGAAATGGATTCTCCACTGAAGCCTCCAGAGGGTGTGTGGCCCTGCCAACATCTTGATTTCAGCCCAGTGAAACCCACTGCTGACCCTGGCCACCAGAACTGTAAGAGAGTAAGTGTACGTTGTTTTAAGTCACCAACTTTGTGATAATTTGTGACAGCAGCCATAGGAAACTAATATAGATGGTCCCTGAGAAAGTTTGCAAAGTTTCCAAATTGACCAACATGTTACAATACTCTGCTCTGTAAAAACAAAAATCACACAATCTTGTATAACATGCAATATTTGGTTTTGATTAAATGAGTTTCTGTAAAATAAGAGTGACTGGCCAGGCGTGGTGGCTCACGCCTGTAATCCCAGCACTTTGGGAAGCTGAGGCAGGTGGATCACCTGAGGTCAGGAGATCAAGACCCTCCTGGCCAACATAGTGAAACTCCATCTGCACTAAAATACAAAAAAATTAGCCTGGTGTGGTAGTGTGTGCCTGTAGTCCCAGCTACTTGGGAGGCTGAGGCAGGGGAATTGCTTGAACCTGAGAGACAGAGGTTGCAGTAAGCCGAGATCAACACACATACCACTGCACACCAGCCTGGCGACAGAGCAAGACTCCATCTCAAAAAAAAAAAAAAAAAAGAAAAAGATTAGAGTGTCGTCTTAGACACTACTCACTTGTGGACATTGTTTAGTTTGAAGAGTAGGAAGAAGGCCTTCAGTTTGTTATGGGTTGAATTGTGTCCGCCAAAAAGATGTTGACATCCTAACCTCTAGTACTTGTGAATGTGACTTTATTTGGTATATTAGTCAGGGTTCTCTAGAGGAACAGGACTATTAGGATATATGTATATAGAAAGTGGAGTTTATTAAGGAATATTGACTCACATGATCACAAGGTGAAGTCCCTCAATAGGCCATCTGCAAGCTGAGGAGCAAGGAAGCCAATGTGAGTCCCAAAACCTCAAAAGTAGGGAAGCCGACAGTGCAGCCTTCAGTCTGTAGCCAAAGGCCTGAGAGCCCCTGGAAAATCACTGGTGTAAGTTCAAGAGTCAAAAAGCTGAAGAACTTGGAGTCTGATGTTCGAGGGCAGGAAGCATCCAGAACCAGAGAAAGATGGAGGCCAGAAGACTCAGTAAGTCTAGCCCTTCCATGTTCCTCTGCCTGCTTTTATCCTAGCTGGCTGGCTGCTGATTAGATGGTACCCACCCAGATTGAGAGTAGGTCTGCCTCTCCCAGCCCACTGACTCAAATGTTAATCTCCTTTGGCAACACCCTCACAGACACACCCAGGAACAATACTTTGCATCCTTCAATCCAATTAAGTAGACACTCAGTATTAACCATCACATTTGGAAACAGGCTCTTTGCAGATGATGAAATTATGATGAAGTAATTAGGGTGGACTGTAATCCAATATGACTGGTGTTCTCATAAAAAGGGGAAAGTTGGAAACAGAGCCAGACATGTACAGGGTAAAGATGGTATAAAGACACAGAGAACAACATCTACAAGCCAAAGAACACCTGAGGCCACCAGAAGCCAGAAGAGACACACTGAACAAATTCTCTCTCACAGGTCCCAAAACGAACCAATTCTGCTGACACGATGACTTTGCACTTCCAGCTTCCCAAACTGTGAGACAATACCCTTCTGTTGTTTAGGCCACCAGTCTGTGGTGCTTTGTTCTGGCAACCCCTAGGAAACTAATACAGAGCTATCAACGAGAATTTGTGCATTATAGCCCCCCCCCTTTTTTTCCCAACCGAAACCATGCCATGGGCAGCAAGGTTCTTAGGTCCTCTTAACTATCAGTCCTGAAGGATAAGGCCAAGACTTCTCCCTGGAATTTGTTTTCGTAAGTTTTGTTTTATTTTGTAAGTTTATACTTAAATTTTAAGTGTATGAATTCACAAATAGCTAATTCTATGTTTAGTTTGGCAAATTGCCTTGCTAAGAAATCTAGTCAAGTTTCTCTGTGTCTCTCTGTTTTTCATTTTCTTTTTCTCTTTTAAAGCACTGTATCAGTAACACTCATATTTCATGGAACATGACACAGACAGGATTGCTTTTTAACAAAAATGGATTGGCATGGGCTATCAGTAAAGCTTCTTTCAAGACTGAATTCGAGCAGAGCTCATCAGATAATCTGAAGATCACAGAAGGCTAATCACAGAGTTAGAAAGTCCTTCATTCCATATCTTTATTTCCCATTCACCTATGTTTCCAAAAGCCAGAACTAATGTATATGTTTTCAATTTTAGTGGCAGAGTGGACTCCTTTGATTTGGGTTGAGCCTCCTGGCCTGCTGAGTGTTATTTCACTTTCTGTGGTTGGAAAAAGACAGAAGACAAACTGAAGATTTTACTTCTCAGCAGTCCTGAATACAACCGGTTCCACAGAGGCTGAAGGGCTGAGATGAGGGATTTCTCTTGAGAGTCAGGCATCTTTACCTGCATCTTTTTGTCCCCATACCTCTTTGTTATCAGATGGATGCCCTCTCAGTCTAAGGATAGGAGGCTGCCCTCCAAGAAACTTCTGAGACTCTAGGGAGATTGTCTGAAAGGATATGCTCTGAGCAGCTTTCTCCCAACAACATGTGGAATGAGAGGTGGGTCGACGGACTATGCACTTCTTCTGCCAGCCAGATGCACGGTGGCACTGCAGTGGAAGTTGACTGCAAGGATTGGCTTTTCCTTTAGTCTTACTCATAGAGAGCTCTTTTCTTTTCTTTTCTTTTTTCTTTTCCTTTCTTCTTTTCTTTTCTCTTCTTTTCTCTCTCTCTTTCTTCTTTCTTTTTCCTCTCTCCCCCCCCACCTTTTCTTCCCCTCCCCCTTCCCTTCCCTCTTCCCTTCCTTTCCCTCCCTTCCTTTTCCCTTTCCTTCCTTTCCTTCGCTTCCCCTTCCCCTTCCCTTCCCCAGCCTCACTATTTTGCCCAGGCTGGGGTGCAGTGGTTATTCACTTGCTTGATCATAGCACATCACACCCTTGAACTCTTGGCTTCAGGAAATCCTCTGGCATAGCTGGAACTAAAGACATGTGCCACTGTTCCAGGCTGAGAGTTTATTTCTGAAACAAGCACTACTGAGGTGACAGCTGATAGAATGGAGGTGGGCTAGTGAGTGGAGGAGAGATGCTTATAAATGTAGTTCTTCTGGTGTGAAGAACTGTAGACCTGAAATGTGCAAAGTTATTGTCATCAGTTTTAGTCACACCTATTGCAGAGAAATGACATTTTCAGAGGGTTTAAAGAATAATTCAATGGGATTTCGAGCAGAGAAAAATTCATGTCATCTTGTTCATTCTGCCACTGCTCAGAAGTCAGGTAGCTGCAATAGCTAAGAGTTTTGTTAAAGAGTTTGCCATGTGCCGGATACTGTTCTATGTATTTATCCTGAAATAATTCATTTAATCCCCCCTAAAACCTTTTAAAGTGGGTGTTACTATTATAACTACTTTCACAGGTGAGAAAACTGAGTGAGAGAGAGTTTGAGTAATAACTGAGCTAGGTAATCAGAGGCAAACATGGCTTAACAATTTAGCAAACAGGAAAAATGGTTCTAGCATGGTCTAAAAATGCTGGGAACTTGTTTATAACTGTTGAAAATAGGCTGAAAAGAAGCATGCGAAGCAATAATATCCCTGACTGACTGAGAATACTCACTGAGCCTTCCTTCAGTACCTGGAACATTGCTGTGTTTCTCACATCCAGAACCAAAGTGCGCGTGTGTTGTGTATGTGTGTGTGAGTGCCTGGGTGTGTGTTTGTTTACATTTATATATTTTTATTTTGTTATTTACTTTTTTTATTTATTGAGATGGAGTTTCGCTCTTGTTGCCCAGCCTGGAGTGCAATGGCATGATCTCGGCTCACTGCAACCTCCAGTTTCTGGGTTCAAGCAATTCTCCTGCCTCAGCCTCCCAAGTAGCTGGGACTACAGGCACACACCACCACGCCCAGCTAATTTTTAGTAGAAATGGGGTTTCACCATGTTAGCCAGGCTGCTCTTGAACTCCTGACCTCAGGTGATCCACCCGCCTCAGCCTCCCAAAGTGTTGAGATTACAGGCATGAGCCACCGTGCCCACCTTGTTTAAATTTATTAAGGATTAACAGCACTAGTTTGTTTTGCTACTATAAAATATGTATTTTCTTTTTATATAGCAACGCTTTATTTCCCTAGGATGCATAGAGGGTTGATTTATTGATTGATTCAGTACATATTGATTAAATGCTTACTATTTTGCAGACTCTGAACGAAGCCCTGAGGACACAACAGAGAATAAGACACACATGATCTTTGCTCTCACAATGTTTATAGTCTAGCTTGCTAAACTAATGACTGTACCTGCTACATTATTGAGACAAAATTCAGCATTAGAGCACACAGAGAAAGAGTAACTGGGCAAGGCAGGACTGAAGGAGAGTGCAGCCCTTTGGGGAAGCCACTCCCAGTGCCCCAGAAATCAGGACAAGGGTCTAGTCTGAGTCTAGTCCTTGTCTAAGGTGTTATTTCTCTGTATTTCCTTCTCTTTCTTCCTAAGTAGAATAAACAAGGTGCAAGTAGCCCTCAATTAGCCCAGCTAACGAAATCCCCTAAAAGCTCCATGATGTGGGGGGCGGGGGTTGTTGGGGGAGGTGGGCAAGAGAGGCAGGGGGTGTGCAGGGCTTTGTAGTTCCCTGGCTTGTCCAGGTGGCTGGTCCAGCATCCTGCCCCTTCTTTGGTCACAGGCTTTGTCCTAAGTTATAGCTGTTTACTTGTACGGATGCAGATGTGAGACTTTTTGTTTTTTCTGTCCATCCTCCACTGAAATACAATTAAAAGGTCAACCAAGGATCCTGAATAAATTGTGCCAGGGTTGAGGGAAGAGAAAGCAGAGTGAGTGCTTTGTCAGTGGATTAGCTTGTTTATGACAGAGCTAAAAACATTTTGTTTCAAGCTGAGTTTTATGCATTTGTCAATAAAACCAGGCTTGGAAAGGGCAAAAATCAGCCTGCTTGTCACAAAGTCCCTGCATGCTTAAGAATCCAGCCCCAGCAGAGGGGCTGCAAATGTTGGTACTCATCCTAATAACACTCTTGCTCTGGCCACTCGGTAGGAAGGAGATGTATAAAGCTTTGCCGCAGCAGACCCCAAGATGGTGACTTGAATGCAAGTAGTTATCCCAGAATTCTCTGGTACGCGAGTGAGGAAATAGATAAAGAACGAAGTCAATACAGGCTGTGTTAATGAGCAGGTTGCATCTGTAGGCAACCGGGTCTCAGTCTGGCTGGGGATCTCTGGGGGACAGCGTGAAACATGCCTCAAAGTTGTCCCACTGAAGAAAACAGGGAGCTACAGTAGATATCTACCGAATTCCATTTGTTATTGGCACATGATTTTTCCTAGGGGTTCAGATTCCCCAGAACTCTTTTGCATGCAGAGAAAGCTTTGCAACAGAATAGAGCAGTGCTTGTGGAACAGAACACTGGTGTGTACTGAGGGTATAGGGGGAACACCACCCTTGCTACAAGTGTGAACCCTCAAGGCAGGAGAAGAAGGAGCTGATGATCTCATCAGAATTTGGACTGTATCACCCTTTCAGAGTTGCAAGGACCCTGAACCAGTCCTCTGAAGGTGGTTGATGGGAAAGGCAAGGCAAAAGAAAGCAGGATGCACTTAGGGAGCCTGAGAATCTGGCCCCAGGACTGGAGGAAGTCTAAATCCAGATCTCCTGGAGAACAAGGAATGCACACCCTCTGTATGAGAGGTTTCAACTAGTAGGCCATGGGCCTCAGCTTCCTAGAGTTACATTTTGTTTGGCAGAGAGGGAGAGAGAGGAGAGAGAGAGAAAGAGAAAGAGAGAGAGAAAGAAAGAGAGAAAGTAGGTGTGTAAATAAATTACTTGCAATGTATACAAATCTACATCATTTATATAAAAATCTAGATTTCTAGCTTCTGTTTTGAAAAATCTGATGATAATGCGGAGACTGCCTTTACACGTGGCTGCATTACCTGGGAGGTAAGTAGCGAATTCCCCTATGGATGGGGAATGGATTTCCTTTGGGCACAGCCCCATCAGCCCCTAAATTGTTCCCCTGTTACTGAGACTGAGTGTCAGTTGCATTTATCAGAGTGCTTTCGCTTTTGCTTTTCTTATATCCTGCTTCACTCATTTACATTCCCTGCCTACCTGTTACCAACCTCTGCATGGGTAGCCCCTGATTTCTGGAAACTTCTTCCTTCATAACCACACTCCAAGGGCCACTAGTGGATAACCAGTTTCTGAGAATTTTACTTGCCCTCTATGACTCCATCTCCACAGTCAGATAAGTGTTCAAACTCTTCTCTTTGGTGTTTAAAACATTGAGAAACTTTCATTATTTTTCCCCAAACCCCCTCACCTTATGTCCCACCACTCGCATGCCTACATGAGAGTCCTATATACCTATTGCATCTTTTCAAAGCAAATTGACTAAACTGTGATATCCAGACAACGTCACTGAAATCATGCTTTCCTGTCCCAAACCAAACTACTTATCTCACTGAAACCCGATTGTCCCTCCTTATAAGTGGCAAGTTAAGAAACAATAGATTCATCCTCACTCCTCTCTTTATCTCACAAAGCATATCCAATCAATCAGCAAACTCTTTCAGTATTACCTCCAAAATTTCCCTTAGTTTCAAGTGCTGTACTCCAAACCACCTCCAAAGCCACCATGACAGCACAAGCCACTATAACCTGTCAGATCATGTTAATGATCTCCTGATAGGTTTCCCACTTCCACCATTGCTCCCCAATAGTCTATGGTCAACACAGCAGCCAGTTCATTCTTCTGGAATGTAGCCCAGATCATGCTATCCTTTGTTCAAAGCCCCCTTTTATTTCTTCTCTGATGTCTTCTCCTACTGACCCCTCCACCATCAACTCACTCCAGTTATACTGCCTCCTCAGTTTTCCCTGGAAACCTCAGACATGTTCATTCCAAGTAGCCTGTGTACTTGCTGTTCCCTCTACCTAGAAGCCTATTTCCATGTACATTTGCAAGACTTACGATATCACCTCCTTTAGAACGCAGATAAAATGTCAACTTCCCTGACCCTACTATTTAAAATTATGACCTACTCCCCAGCTCCAAGAAATCCGTATTTTATTTTTCCCCATAGCTCTGTTCATCATCTGACACTATTTCATTTACCTTTTCACTCATTTCCTGTTCCCTCTGCAGAAACTTTATCTGTTTTGTTTACTCATTTACCTGCATTTTCTAGAGTGGATCTGGACCTGAGGAAACTGCTCAGTTATATTTGATGGATAAATCAATCAATGCCTTCTCTGGCTTGATTATCCCTCCCCTGGACAGGAAATTTCTTCTCAATACCTAACTAAATCTAGCTAATTCTCAGAATGTAGGCACCTTTTTTACATCTTCCAAGAAGTCTTTCTCATTATTCTTCCTAACTACAACATTTCCTGAAGTTAAGATAATAGATAGAAAAAGACCATTAGAAATGATTGCATGTTTATCCGGAAAATTGAGAAGGGGATTGTGGGTCTTTATGACAATTTCAACAAGTAGGTGGAGACAGAAAAAGTGACCCCCCCAAAAAAAGTCTGTGTGAAGCTACCATCTGTGCTGCAAAGCTGTTCCCTCTGAACCTGCTGAACCCCTTTCTCAGACTCTGCTGGGCTGGAGTAGAGACATTCATGGATTTAAAAAACAACGTTTGAGGCAGACAAAGAAGCAAGAGAAAAGAACAGAAAAGATAGCTGCGTATTTTAGCCTGCTGGTTATCTGCTCCTGCATGATAAACAACCCCAGCACTTAGTGGTCTAAAACAGCAGGTGTTTATTATGGATCACAAGTTCATTCAACAGGAAGTTCTGTTGATTTGTGCTGGACACCGCTAACGCTTTCTGGGTTTGCCTAGGTGTTTCTGCCAGCTGGTAGGTGGTAAAGGTCTGGCTGGTCTTGGGTAGCTTTGCTCTCCTTTCTGGCATTAGCTGTCAATTGAGAAGAATGACAGGGGTGACTGGGCCACACATCTGTTGTTTTTCAATGTACTGGCCTGAGTGTGTCCTCCAGGTGTCAGGGTTCCCAGAGAGTTCATGGAAACACCTGAGATTTCTTGGGGACTGGGGAACTTACAACTGGGCAGTGTAACCATATATACTGTCCCAAGAGTTTGCATTTTAACACTTCAATTCTCATAGAAAAGTTTGGGACAGAAGGTTGATTGTAAGATCAACCTCTTTGCATATGTACTGAAACCTTCAAATATAGAACAAAAGAACTTTAAAAGACAGTGTCTTGCTTTGCTTAGGAAGAGCTTGGAATGCATTTAGCCACATACAGCACTCTGCAAAAGTGTGCATGGCCTTTCAAACTTGAAGAGAGAAGACACAAACATCAAAAACAGACTGTTCCCTTCAGCAGTCAGAACCCAGAGTCTCTAAGCTCCAGACTTGGGGTAAAGAAACGTTTATGTCTTGTACTTTGTTCAATGAGGCAAAAGAAAAAGACTGAAATGAACATGGGAAAAGAGACAGAGGACTTGATGGATATGAGGACATTGTGGGATAAAGAAATTCAGAGAAGGTCATCTGGGTGAGGGAGGAAGTAGTCTTGAGACCCAGCGCGTCCAGGGCCTTTTGGCTTTGGGGCTGTTTGGCCTCAGTTTGAAAAGGTATTGATGAAACAGTGTTTATGCTGCATGATACAATAATACTCCAGGTTGTCAAATGAGGCCAAATCCTAGGTGGTAAGGTTGGATCCCAGCAGGACAAGTCTTAGAAGCTGTTTCTTCTTAATTTCTCACATTTTAATATTTTACCAAATTGCTCGATGTCAGCTATGTCATAATTTAATTTTCTTCGAAATTAGCATGTCTCACTTTGTTTTTCTTACTCACTATTTTGGAGACAGCCTGGTTAAAACCTTCCCACTCATGAAACTGCTAGTCAAAATATTTTAGGAAGGAAGCTCAAACATTCATTGTTTGTCTTATTAAAAATTAACTCAGGCAGATGCAGGAAGAATACAATGTGTGCTTTCCTCTCAGTCCGATTTGTTGTCTGTCCCTACCTTCATCCAGCACACCAGGAGATAATCTTTCTCCACAAGGGCCATGGGGCCAGGTGCAGGAACACAGCTGCATTTTGCAGGAAAGAGACTGAGGTTAAGATATCTTGTGATGGTCACACAAATTGAGAAGCGGGGTCGGAGCTGGAGCTGCAGTTAGTGGGGACAAGATCAATGTTGCCCTCAGGTTTGTCCATTTGCATTGCTATACAGGAATACTTTGGGACTGGGTAGTTTATTTTAAAAAGAAGTTTAATTGGTTCATAGTTCTGCAGGCTGTACGTGAAGCATAGTGCTGGCATCTGCTTCTGGTGAGGGCCCCAGGAACCTTACAGTCATGGCAGAAGGTGAAGGGGAGCCAATGTGTCATGTGGAATGAGAGGGAGCAAGAGAGAGGGAGAGGAGGCGAGGCCAGGCTCTTTTAAACAACCAGGTCTCACGTGAACTCATAGAGTGAGAACTTGTTCTTGTTATCTGAAGGACAGTGCCAAGACATTCATGAGGGATCTGCCTTCATGACTCAAACACGTCCTACTAGGCCTGCTTCCAACAGTGGAGGCCACCTTTCAGCTTGAGGTTTGGAGGGGACAAAACGTCCAAACCATATCACTCTCAAAGCATCGTAGCAGGACAAGAAGGAGGCCTCAGAATTTCCTAGTGCAGAAAACATTGAGAGAACATGTCTTTTCTAAACCATAACCTCAAGGGAATATATTAGGCATTGTACCTGCCCTCCATCTGTTTTTGAGTCCCCTGCTTGTGGAATACCTTTGATCCTTTGCTTTTGGTTCAGTCATGCATGCATTTCTGCAAGGGCTCATCCAGCCCCTCCTATGTGCCAGGATCTCTCTTAGGTGATGCAACACAGAAAAAAAACATAGTCCTTGCCCTTATGGAGATTATAGTCTCACAGGAATTTGCATTATAAGCATCTATTGAGCAACACAAGTCTTCTGGTGAGGCAAGTACAGGATCTTGTAGGAGCACATAGGAAAGGTATCTGACACAGCCTGAATTATTGACATGTATGTTTGGGAACATGGCTCCCATCCTCACTTCTTGCAGTTTTTTCACTCCAGAACACAGGGAAGGGTGAAAATCTGTTGGGAAAGATGTCATCATCCTCCATCCAGGGCTGGGCAGTTCACTGAACAGCCATGTGCTACTCTCCACCTTGGACAACAGAGTCTTGAAATTGGTTCATGGCTCAGAGCCTGGAAGCTAAATATTTTGCAAGGAGATCAACCCTAAGGAGAGAAAAGTGGTCATCATATTTTCTACCCTCACCCAAACCTGATTCCATCCCCAAACAGTGCCACTCTCTGTTCTATTCCTCATTATCTGAGGATAGCAGTGTTTAAGTGCCACAATGCTCAGATCAGCAGTTTCACAGACTTGATATCATTTAATCTTCCCAACGGTGCTCTGAAGGAGTTACAATTTGTCCCTGTTTTACAGATAAATAAATTGAGACAGAGAGCACTTTGTTAACTTACAGACCCATCATGCTCATCCTCAAGTGAAGTGAACACACTTCTGCCTGAACTCTCAGGCTCTAGTTCTCTGCCCACTTTGACTCTCTAAGTAGAGACAAAAGTGGACAGCAGAGAAGGCTTCTGAAGCTTCTTTTCAGAGATCTTCTGGGGCTCCCTAGTATGCAAAGAATCCAGTCCCAAGCAAAGATTACACTCCAAGACTATCTTGGAATGTAGGCCTCTCTATTATCAGTTAATGTTGCTTTCAAATTGAAATCTATTTTTCTAGCCTCAGCTCTTTTCTAATCTGTCTTTCTCCTCTGCTGCAGTGACTCCCAAATACTCACTTGTCTCTCAATGTGTCCTTCAAGCTTCACCCCCCCCCCTTGTTGTTGTTCACATTGTTCTCACTGCTTGAAAGGTCCTATATATTGCCGTTTCTTGAAATTGCCCTTCCTTCAGAGACCAGCTTTCACCATAAAACTTTCTTTTATGCCTCCCAGGAGAATATAAACTTACTGTCTTTCATGCTCATAAATCTCTGCAATAAAATTTTATTATACCCCTTCTGTCTATTGACTTTTTGCTCTGTCTTTCCCACTAGAATAGGAGCTCCTGGAGGGCAGGGGCAATGCTTATGTTGTGTCCTGCACAATGCAAATCACGTGCCAGCCCTGCACACAATGTCTCAGTTCATATCTTGGTATTGCAATGAGAACCTACTGCTAGGTCCTTCTCAAACAACTTTCTGGGCTGAAGTCACGGGGTGGGGGTACAATTGCTTGCTTACTGGTTTCATGCTACTTATCTCTCAGAACCCTCAATTTCCTCACATGTGAAGCAGGATTATAAATACTTGATGAGAGATGATGCCAGAATCCAGATGTTTGAATACTTGATTTCCGTTCTGACACATCCTATATAGGGGAAGGATAGTACGAAGGACATATATACAGGGCAATGCCAGAGACATAGTCTTGATTTCTAGCAGGGAACCTAGCTCCCATGTCCCCTGCTCTGATGACTTGATTGGCCCTTGTGCAGACTAAACAGAGTAGCTATTCTCTTGGTCCAAGAGCTATACTCAATGGCAGGCTTCAGAGGCTTGCTGCACAGATCTTTCTGCAGAGCTCTTTCCTGGCTCCCACTTGGTCTCATGAAGTGAAAAGCAAAAGACTGTCGCAAGTTCTATCTTATTGGTAGATAAGATTGTTCTGTCTTATTGATAGAAAGATTAGGTCTCTCACAGAAGGGTTTTCTGAAGTCTAGTTCTGTTTATGTACGTTTCACTTTCCCCTCAAAAATTCCTACCCTGCTGGATCTGCCTGTTTGACTAACTGCATGTTCTGAAGTGTACCTTTTTATCTTCCAGTCATTTCAAAGCCCTGCCTTGGTAGGAAAGCAGTATACATACATGCGTTTGGGACAGATTTTTTTTTTTAATTTTAAACTAATTATTTGAATAATAACATCATGATCTGAATTAGGCAGATGCATAGTGGAAAAAAATAATATACTGTTGTTGGTGTCAAGTTTTTCCTTATACCAACAGTAACACCTTGGGAAGTTTTCTTAATGCCTCTAACCTTTAGCTGTAAAATAGAGATGATTATGTTTACCACCTAGGGCTGTTTGAGCATCAAATAAGATAAAGTGCATGAAGATCCTATCATAGTAATTGGCATGAAATAGGTGTTTGATACATGTTGGCACCTTTTTTTCCTTTCCTTAAAGTTAACCAACAAGATCCTTTTCTCATCTGATTACAAGTAGTCAGTTTCTTATGAAGGACATCTGGGAAGTCAGAACTAGAAGCCTGTGCTAATTTTATGACCTCATCACATTCTGTCATTGAAGAAAAGAGTACAATCTAGAGTTGATTCCAAATTTTCTGCAGAAATGAATTTTTTATACCCACCTAGTGCTTTGGAGCCATCCTAGGCTATTTAGTACTTGAATGTTTAGCAAACTTGCTTAAGGCTCTTAGATTAAACCTGGTGGTTTCTGCTCCAAGTTGCTCAGAGCTCAGCAGTTGACTTTTGCCCCATGGAAAATCATGGACATTACTGATCTATAAGAAATAAGCATCATTTTATCTTTGGTTAAGATGGTGTCATTGTCATCATCATGACCTCTCCTAGCTGCCAGGAACTCAACACACTATCGCTTGGAGTCACAAAGACCAGTCACCTGCTCCTAGCCACTCTTTCCCTGACCCTCCCAGACATTACTCCTGGAGCAGGGTATCACCTGCTGCTTCTCTGGAAGTTGGGCTTGAAGCAGAATGGAATGAACCACTCAAGTCTGAAAGATCCCCACTTCCCTCTCTTCTTGATATATTAGGTACCCATAGTTTTTCTCGAAAAGTTCTTGAGAAACGGGGTGAGGAGGTATAGCTAGAAGATTTTTCCTGAGCCTCAGGGAGTCAAAATTAAGCCTTTCAATGCCCACGTTTTGACTCCAAGCAGAGCCCAAGAGATGATGGGAGGGAGACTTGGGCAGTCCTCCTAAGACAACCAGTGCAGTGAAGTTATTGAGAGCATGGGTTTGTAGTTAATTACTACCACTGTGAGTCTAAAATCTGCATAGATGTGTGACCATGGTCCAGGTCCTGAGCTTCTCCATGCCCCACTTGCCTCCTCTGTGCAATAGTCATAACACTACTCAATTCATGCTGTTAGAAGGATTAAATAAGACAATTAATGTAAAATATGTATGTAGTATTTGACACAACTCTACTGTAAAGTAACGTAACAGTGAGGACCTTCAAGTCACATTATGTATTCAAGAGTTTAGAAATTACTGAATGACAAGAATCCAAAGCAGTTTGAATTGGATTATCAAAAAACAAAAGGATAATAGTGTACCTGGGAAAAATGTTAATTAAGTAGGGAGAACAACAAAGCATTTTCCCTTCTTATTTAAGCTACATAAAAGCTTTATTTATTATAATCTTTAACATTTGTTCTCAGTTAGACATTGGACCAGTCATAGCCAGGAAGTCAGTGGCTGACTGGATTTGCTGGGGATTCTCAGGCTTGTATTTTCTTATTGATTCATTTCCATTTACTGTCTTCCTGATTGCCCCCACCGTGAAGGAGGATGAATTCACCATGACAGAAAAGCAGTTCACTTGCCCCCAGGTGAGGCATAGGTTCCCCTGAATGGAACAGCTTCAGCAGGTATACTGGCCTACAAAACTATTGTGCCCTAATGGCCACCTTCCATTCCCTCTGGCTATGACTTATTTCTGTCACCCTGTATTTTGTTCTTTAGGCACAAAGAGAATCATAGCTCATAACAATGGCATATTGTCCCAGTTGCATGTATGTGCATGTACATTTGCCTCCACACACAAGATCACATGAATACACAAAGATGCATTTACAGGCATTCACACAAATATGCAAAGGTTAGGTGAGAAGTACTCTGATAAACATAAATACCGTGTGGCCACATTTAATAGATATAAAAAAAAAATACTTGCAAATACACTCATCCATGCCCACTCTCGCACAGACACACACAACCATCAAACACACACACACATACTTTGACCATGTGACTCTCCTGCAGGACTATGGAATATATATAGTACAAATAGACAGTTCTGCTTATTTTAATCACATTCTTTTTATAAGGAGCTTTCTCTAGATCCCTGGATCAGCAGGGCAATTCCATATCTTATTACAATCTGCCAAGATGAAATAGATAAATCTATTAGCCTGCTCTTTGCTTGTTTCATCATTGTGACAGCCTCTCATGGGCCTACATCCATCAGGTTCCCATGCCAGCTGACAGGCAAGTCTCCACCACCAAGCTGCAGGTTAATAGCTCCTTAATCTCTATTTAATTGCTCATTAATAATTCCAATACTGCTTTCCTCTGTTAATTGATTAAAAAACAGTTTCAGCAGAAGTGAATAATGAAGTTTGGTAGCAGCCAACTATGGAATGAGTTTTTTTGTCATCAAGATAATCAAGAAGAAATAGTGGCCAAAATACTTCCCGTTCCATTTGCAGATTTCTATAATGCATGAATTGACAGGGCCTTTGGAATTCAATGACATCAGCATATATAGTTGCTACTACAACCAAGTTGTGAGCCACAACTGGTTAAACAGTTTTCTAGGGAAGACAGCATTCTGTGATCAAAGAAATCTGGCAGATCTGGCATACAAATGTCTGTCACACTTTGGAGTCTTACATTAATCATTGGCATATTAAAAACTCTGAAATTCTGCAGTTTGAGACATCTCTTTACATTGTTCAGGCAATCTTAACCCAATGTTACTTGACAATACAATCACATATCTTACTGAGCACCATTTCATTTATCAATTGTCACATAATGGATTACCCCCAAATTTAGTGGCTTTAAACAACAATGATGGATGATTTTTCTTATAATACTGTGGCTCTCCTGTGCTGGAAGGTGGAAGACTGTCTGGCAGTTGATGTCTGGGGAGCCTCACTCCTCTTCTACATGGTTTCTCATCCACCAAAAACCTTTCTTAAAAGGTGGGCTCAACACAGTGTTGTACTCAATAGGGCAAACAACAGGCACCATTAAGCTACTAAACGCTTAGCTGCGAAAGTCAAGCAACATCACCCTGTCACGTAATATTAAACAAAGCAGTCATAAGGCTAGGCTAGATTCAAAGTGTATATAAGTTGATGTCACTCTGTGGAAGGGATGACAGATAAAGTCACACTGCAAAGAGGCCCTTGGAATTCAGGAAGGAATTGTCGTGGCTATCTTGGAATATAATCTACCACTAACTGCTGAGCAGTTTTGGAACACAGTTCAGAAAATGCCAATGTAGAACAATTCTTAGATTTTCCAGATTAGGATACTGAGACTCATGGATGTAGAATGATCTGCCTAAGGGCACAAAGCCAGTAATTAACAGACCTGAAGTTAGAATCTAGTCCCCAGACTTCAAGTCTTCTCTCTTTGCCATGGTGTTGCCAAAGGATGCTCTACCAATTAGGAATAATGTGAATCACATCCAAACACTTACTTTCTGGATTTGGGGAGTTCTAGACACTGATTTTGGTCTTCTAAACAAGTCTAGCTAGACTTCTTAAATCAGGAATAACTCTATAAACCAGAGATGCAGCTTCTTGTGCTTTTATTCCATAAATAATAAGTTCTGGAAACAGCCAAATTTGGAGATTCTGAATGGCATGGGTTGGGTGAGCTCTTTCAAAAAATTCTGCGAGATAAAGTAACCTGGGTTTTTTCCACCAATATTTTAGTTATATTTCCTAGATTTCCGCTGAGTTCTACACATTTACAATCCATAGTCAGATCTTCACTGAATCTCCCAAGTCCCTTAAACCATAATCCAGCCCAGCTCTTTGACAGCTCATAAGTGAATTTACTTAATGCTCCTGTAAGTTGGCAACTTATTCCAAACACAGCTTTCATGTTATTGCAATGCTTAAAAGCAAATCCAGAAATAATTACTCTTCCACGAATTTTTCCTGAACTGGTCAAGGCAGGCATGAAAACTTTATCCAGTTCTTATATCTGAGAATTTAGCTCAATCCCCCTCTACTTTTGTATCACTGTGGCCTCTTATTTTGCATGCTCTGTAATATTTTATTGAGTCTACTGAAAATATGTTTGCTGCTTGAATGTATTGTACCTATGTTAAGTGAACCCTCTTTTATTTATATACAAGGTGCTTGAATTTTCTGTATTATAATACTAGTACTATAATTCTTGGACTCGAAGGTATCCCATGAAAGGGGCCATATCTGATATGGTTTCTTTTTTTTGTAGATATCTAAGGTCAAAATCTGCTGCATCGGTGCTGGGAGAATGCTTGCTGGTGATGACTTGATCAATATCTCCAAGACACTGGCTCCTAGCAACATTTTGCGTTAACTTGGCTTTAAATGTTCCAGTTCTCTTTGCTCAGGAAAGCTCATGAAAAAGAAACATTAAAATGAAGGCTAATGATTATAGAGAAAAAATATGTGGTACACTTCACAGGTAATACATGAGACTAGCGTCATCTTCCTTCTGTAACACATTTATTATGAACAGAACACAACCTTTTTCTGGATGGCATTTTCAGCTGATGTGTCACAGCATGAAAGAGTCTGAAGATTACATCTACTTCCCATTCTTAGCTTGTTACAAGGCAGGAGGAACAGAGGATGAGGGATTTTGTGGCTGTGATTTATACATGAAGAGCAGGGGTGGGTGTTAAGTCCCTAGCCTGATATTTAAATCTAAGATTACCTGGAAACTAAGCAGGAGAAAGAAAAAAGCAGGCTATATTATAAGCACAGCCAGTATCAAATAAACTTGGAATGACTTCTCTGGAAATGCTGTTAAAATTCAGCTCAAACCTTTATTTGTTTATTTGTTTGATTTTTCCTCGAGACAGAGGCTACAGGAAGCAGAAAAGCAAATACCCCATGTGATGCTTGTATTTGAGAACTACAGAGAGAGGTTAACTGATGAAGTTCAAGTGTCAAGGAGAAAATCCCCTTTGAGCCACTTCAGATCTTGGGAGGTGCCAATCTTCCTGGGTCCTGATATTAAAGTCCTCAGAGTATGCAACTAGGTCCAGTTGGCAGGATAGAGCAGCAAATGACATTTTGAAGACTGGTCTAATCTGATAAACAATTAAATCACATTCCCCTGAAATTTGCCTTTCCAAATATTGTCTGTGCTGAAGTCAAGATAAGAAGTCCAATTGTGAAAATGTATTAGTTTAGAAATGAAATGGCCTCTAATATGTATTGAAGCAATGCCTCTGTTCATTGAGTCACCTTTCTGGAATTCTCTAAGTGTCACCTGCAACCTCTTTTTTTCTCTTTAAACCACCTGCTTTCACATTCACCCACTCTACTTCCTACCTGTCTTTTCTATTTATTGACTCACTAGAATTAGTCACTCATTTTGGTGCTATTTCTGCTCCCGGGTTACCCAAGTTAATATGTATGTAACTGTGGCTTACTTATAGTTCTTTGGAGTCAGATAAATCAGAGGCAAATGCAGAAGCAAAGAAGCAAGAGGACTGATAGGGAGACATCAAACTTAATACAACTTTAGAACAAGGATACTTTCATTTCACTGGGGATTGAGACAAGTTTCCAGTGAAAATGTCAGGATTCATGGAAGTAGGTTCACAAAGGAACTAAGATAAAAATGCTTCAGCTTGTTCTTTTAAATAATTGAAAGACAGAGGGGGGAAATGGGTGCAATATAAGCTGAGGAACAGTCAATTGAAGGTGTGTGTGAGGGAGTGAGTTGAGTGGGGAAGATGATCACAGCCTAGGTATTGACTCCAGGGACAAGACCTATTGCGCCAACATAATAGAAGTCAACCCAGAAGCACTTGTGAAGAGATTGGATGGCTACAATCAGGGTTCAAAAATTCCTAATTTAAATTAGAAAACAATCAACTTTACCTCTTTCAGAAAAACTTAAATGGAGCCACCCGACATTCTCAGTAGGATGAACAGTCTCTTCAAGGCAAGTTTCCCTGACAGGCTGCATACTGAGGACTTACTATGAGTTTATCTGTGGCTATAGCATACGTAACTTCTCCAACCCAAGTAAAACTAGAACAAACACCTCGATAAATAGTAAAGTTGTTTATATTTTATTTAAAAGGACCTTTTTAAACTTTTGATTCTGAAATATGGAGTAGACTTTCTTTTCTCTATTTCAACCACAAAGTACAGCTGAAAAATTTGGACATTATGTATAAAACAAACATAAGACTGAAAGGCTGACAAAGAAGGCAAATTGGCTAAAGACTTTGGTACCGAGGAGATAACACAGTGGTGAGTTTTCTGGTTTTCTTTTCACTTTGTGTATTCCAGACTCTGAGCTGAAGAAGTTACCAACTCAGAAGTGCCAATGAGAGCAGACAAAGCTTACTCTCTCTAGTCAAAGGACCAAGATAGGCATAGCCTAGCAAGACAGAACATGCTGAAACAGTCATCACTATATTCCAACCAAACCCACCCTCAAATACACCAGCAAAGCCAAGCGGGAAGTTTAGACTTTCACCCTCATGATAGTGAAGCACCACAACACCGTTACAGAAGACTGAATAGGAAGCTGGGATTTTAGTAGTTGTCTCTCAACAATTAATACAATAACTAAATAGAAAATCAGGAAGATCATAAAACTTGATAATACCATTAGAAATAGGAGTGTTCATAGAATATTCCACCGAACAACAGAATGCACATTTTTAAGTGTCCACAGAGCACATACCAGGGTAGATCATAACATAGGCAGTACAATAAACTTCAACAATTTAGAAAAAGTTGAAATCATACAGAGTATGTTCTTTAACCACAACAAAATCAACGTAGAAATCAATAGAAAGACAACAAGTATATATTTAAATACTTGGAAACTAAATAACACACTTCTAAATAATCAATGAGGCAAAGAGAAAGTCTCAATAAAAGTAAAAAGTACATTAAATTAAGATGCAAATGTTTTCCAAGAAGAGGGAACACTTCTCACTTTAATGAAGCTCTTATTACTCTGATATAAAAACCAGATAAAGATAGTACAAGTGAAGAAAACTAAAGACTAAGATCTCTCATGACTGCAGATGCAAACATCCTTGAGAACATATTAGAAATAGGAGTTAGTAATATATATGAAAATTGTTTGTTATAACTAAATGAGGTTTATTTGGGAGTGCAAGGCTGGATCAACATTAAAGAAACAAACAATATAATTCAACATATCAACAAACTAAGTATAAAAAGCCATATGATACCATCAATTGATGCACAAAAAACATTTGTTACAGTTCAACATTTATTTATAATAGAATATCATCAAGTAAAGAATAGGGTGAAATTAACAAATGTCTACAAAAAACCCTATAGCAAATAGCATAATGAATGCTTTCACCCTAATATGGAGAACAGCATGAGGAGACTGTCATCACCATTCTTACTCATCAGAGTGCTGGAAGTTCAAGATTGCGAAATAAGAAAAGAAAAATAAATCAAGTCATATAGATAGAACACGAAAAAATAAAATGGTTTCTACTTAAAGATAACATAATTGTTTACATAAGAAATCCCAAAGAATCTACAAAACAATTGCTGGAACTAATAGTTCAGTTAGGTCACAGAATGCAAGGTAAACTTACAAAAATAAGTTATATTTTTATAAACTAGTAATGAATACATGACATTGAAATTAATAAAATCAATACTATTTACCACCTGTAGTTTTAGTAGAGAGATAGACAATGGGAGGGCACAGATAAACAAAAAATAGACCCATATAAATAGGCCCAATTACATTTTGACAAGGCTGCAAAAGCAATTCAATAGATTAGAAGAGCCTTTTCAACAAAATTATGTTGGAGTAATTGGATACTATAGGACAAAAAAGAGAAACTCAATATAAATCTTATTATGTATTCAAATGTAAGATGTAAAACTATAAAATTTAAACAAAGGAACAGAGATTGTCTTTAGGTTCTAGTGCTAAGCAAAGAAGTCTTAGAATTGACAGCGAAAGTATAATCAATAAATAAGAAAAATAAATTGGATTTCTTTAAAATTACTGATCTTTGTTCTGCAAAAGACCCTGTGAGGAGGATGAAAAGACAAGCTAAACTCTGGGAAACCACATATCTCTGAAAAGACTAGTGTCTAGAATACATAAAGAAGAATCAAATGTCAACAGAAAATAAAACTCAATTAGGAAATGGAGAAAAGGCACGAACAGACATTTTGTTGAAGAGGAGACACAGATAGCAAATAAGTACATGAAAAGATGTTTAACTTTATTAGTCACTAAAAAATGAACATTAAAACCATACTAATTTATTTTAATGGGTACATATTGTTATGTACCTATCAGAATGGGTAAAATAAATAAAAGTAGTTACAACATCAAATTCTGGTGGAGATACAGAGAAACCATGTCATTTAAACATTGCTTGCAAGAGTGTAATGCAGGCATGCTAGGATAAAATGAAAAAGTTATGTAAAAATCTAAACTAAGCAAGCAACCCCCACATGACTCAGCAATCACATTTGTAGATTTTTCTTTCAGAGAGATGAAATCATCTGTTTCCACAAAACTTATACATGGGTTTATAGTATCTTTATTTGTAATAGCTAAAAGACTGGAAACAAACCAGATGTCTCTCAGTGAGGTGAGGTAGTGGTGCATAGGCAATATTAGTAGCAAATTCTGAAGGGAAGCTCAGAATTCCATCTCTTCCGTACTTCATTCTTAAGAGAAAATGTTCTGACATGTCTTAGAAGCAGAATAAAGTTCCTGAGCCCACAGAAGGGCCGTGGCAGAACGGTGACTGGGGTATAGCAGAGGAGATCTTACTTCTTTTCTCTTAATATTTGGATCTACTCATTCAGCAAATGTTTCTGTATTTACTTTTTATTAGCTTTAGTTGCCCTAAATCATGAACCTCTGGATGCCTTTTTCTCAACATAAACCCACAACTTAATGTCAAGAAGCTCTCAAGGTAGGATTCAGGGGAAGGGAGCATTGGGCAAGCTGCTTAGACAGACTCTTGGTCATGTAATGAACTAAAAGGGTCATGAAGGCCATGGGGTCCTAGAACCATGGTGGGAAAACAGACATGCGCCTGGAACCAGAGCCCTGGACGATGGCTAGAGGGCATTGTTCAGTATACATTCTAGGTGGAAAGGGTAGATTACTGTGTGAATCTAGTATGGTGTTTGTACTAGCTATTTTCATGCTGCTGATAAAGACATACCTGAGATTTGGTAATTTACAAAAGAAAGATGTTTATTGGACTTGCAGTTCTACATGGCTGGGGAGGCGTCACAATCATGGCAGAAGGCAGGGAGGAGCAAGTCACATCTTACATGGGTGGCAGCAAGCAAAGAGAGAGAGAGCTTGTGCAGGGAAACTCCCCTTGTTAAAACCATCAGATCTCATGAGATTCATTCACTGTCATGAGAACAGTGCAGGAAAGACCCACCCCCACAATTCAATCACCTCCCACTGGGTTACTCCCATGACATGTTGGAATTGTGAAAGTTACAATTCAAGATGAGATTTGGGTGAGGACACAGCCAAACCATATCAGTGTTCATCTGAGTTACATGGGATTAGCGTTCTAATTATCCCATCTCCATTTCATGACACAACTAATGGAGTCTGGAAGGAGGTGTTGAGAAACGTGTGGAGTATGCTAAATAAATCCTATGTTTATTTTAATTAATGTTTCTGAGTTGGTTCCTATAGTTTTCATGTAAACTGAGTTACACGCCTCAAAGCAGCTGTAATAACAGATTGGAAGCCAATGCAGATAGGGGAATGTTACTTTAGCAACAACACTAGCATTAGAGACATTGTGTCTCTGTTAATATGTCCAAATTTTCACAGATACTGTAAATAAAGAGAAACAAATGGAATGATCCCAGAAACTTCTGTTGATTGGCAGTGACTTCTCCTGGAGTCTATGCTTTAGGCATGTTCTTGATGTTTCAGTATCAATTGAACATGATGCATGATGCAGAACTTAATGCTCTTCAGAATGGGTACTCCTAGTATCCAGTCAAGCTTTGTGTTTGATTCACAGGTAGGTGGCAATGTGGAGATTACACTTGTTAGCTGGATGCTATGAGAACCTGCCTTTCTGCCTGTTCACTGCAGTGGATAAATTATGTAGGAGAATGTTCTCCCCAAGAGCTCTTTAATACACACACTCTGTCTAAATACACACAAACACACACACACACCCCCCAACACACCTATGTGTGTTACATGAATATATAAAAACATATGTGTAAGCCACATATATAATCATATATGTGTTTTTCTCTTTTTCTAAATGCTTCTAATACATATACACACATACACATATATGTATGTGTGTCATATAAATGTAATATAAAAACATATATATGCCAAATATGTCATATATATGTTTACATGCAGTTTCAGGTTTTTCTAAATGCTTCCTATTACAATAACATGCTCCATAATTTTCTATCAATAAGTTGAGACATGGATGATTATTATCTAGAGTACATTACGCAGATATCTATTATATAGATTATTATGATATAGATCTATTATATAATGGCTACTATTATATAGATCAGAAGGTGGGATCCTCACAAAGTTAAGGAGTTTTTATTGGGTTTCACAGCTCAGTTAAGTGGAAACATGAAGCAGATCCCAAGCCTTCTGGCTCCAAGAGATTGTATCCAACAGTCATGACAATTCTGTTTGCGCACTGTCTGGCACTTTGTAGGTGCTCAAAAATATTGTTGAGTAAATAAATAAATATCAGGAAGTCTTTGCATTCTGACCTGATTGCCTTATTCTCTCTTCCTTGTTCTGATCTGCTGTATCAGCCTAAGAGGTACTCCGTTTTTCTCCTGACGAGGTCGCTCTGTCACCTTTTGCCCCTTCAGGGACTTTCTATAGTTTCTTCATCAAGCTCTTTACTAGCCCTGCCAAGGAGCAAGTGTTTTTATTGGAACAGCATGAAATGTGACATTACTCACAGGTTCTGGCAGAAAATTAGTGGTAGTGATAGCCAGCTCAGCACAGCTGGGCGCAGTTGTGTCTCCCTCCTGGAAGCAGGAAGCTGAGGGACTGCAGGGAGTCATAATGGTCTAATGACAGCTAATGGTGAGGAAATGATGGACTGGAGGCCCATAAATCAATCTGAACACGGGGATGGCTTAATGAAATGCTCAGGAGTTGCTTGAGCTCTTCTGAGCATTGTTCATGGATGGGTGTGTGTCTATTAATGGACCATTATTTTTTGTTGCATAAGGGAAAATTATAACCATTTTTATATAGAAAGTCTCAAAAGGCTAAGACACTTTGAGGTCCACCTTTAGTTTCCAGAGCTCCAAGCCCGTGATTCTTTCATGGTCTGGTCTATCTTACATATTTGCCAAATCACGGAATGCTCTAGTCCAGTGTGTGTGTGTGTTTTTTGTTTTTTGTTTTTTGTTATTTGTTTTTTTGAGATGGAGCCTTGCTCTGTTGCCCAGGCTGGAGTGCAGTGGCACGATCTCAGCTCACTGCAACCTCTTCCTCTCAGGTTCAAGCGATTCTTTTGCCTCAGCCTCTTGAGTAGCTGGGACTGTAGGCACGCACCACCACACTTGGCTAATTTTTGTATCTTTAGTACAGACAGGGTTTCACCATATTGGCCAGGCTGGTCTCAAACTCCTGACCTCGTGATCTGCCCACCTCAGCCTCCCAAAGTGCCAGGATTACAGGTGTGAGCCACTGAGCCCGACTGGGTGGCTCTAGTTTTTAGCCTTTATCTAATTTTTATTTTTCTACAATGTATAATGAGGCAGAAGTCTTAAGATAAAAAGAGACTAATGTCTAGTTAAGTCTAACACAATTGCCTCTGTGTTCTCCAGTCCAATCAATATTACGAACAGTTCTGATATTACAACCTTGGTGTCTGTTCTCCTCTGTTTATAGATTCTTTGGTTTCAAATATTTACCTTTTAGGAAGAATCAGCATAAAAACTTTGATGTTAACTAATAATTTTCTACAAAGATGGGGTGTTTGCCAGTTCTCTAAATGGTTTCCTCTGGAGCTAAAATGCTTAGCAACAGTGATGTGTGATCAAAACTCCAGGACTCATTTAAGGCAGATTCAAGGTGCAGCACCTTCTTTCTGTTCATTCAAAGAACTGTTAAACAAGGAGTTGGCACAGCTTGTAAACAGACATGTCTTGCATGAATTTTGCAAATATTACATTTTATATTTCCAGAAATATTGTTGAATGGGATAATTTTCTCTTTGGGGAAAGAGAAGCACATATATCTTGATGGGATTTACTTGAGGATAATAATTAACAATCACAGTTTATTATTTTTATCTTAATATTTTTAAATTTTTTCTAATTCTAGAAATTAATATCTAGAAATTATTAGTTTCTATTAATTTTTCTATTAATTTTTTCTTCTTTTGAAAAAATATATGATGAGAGTTAGAAAGCTTTAGACCTGTAATGGGGCATTGCCCAAGGGAATCTTGGAAGGTGCCTATGTAGAAAATTATCACAACCACTCATTTACGATTGAAGATGATCTTAAGATCTGTATGAGAGACTTCATTAAAATCTTTCTTGTGATTTTTGGAGTTGGTAGAAGTATCTTCTGAAGTGTGACTGCCTAAGTTCTGTGTTTCTAGGGTATGGTGCTAACTAACAGGTTGTCACAGAGATTGGAATGGAAAGTGGGAATTGCCAGGGACAATTATATTACTCCTCCAACTGCTAATCTACTGGTTTCCAGAGGTACATCTGACACTACTTCTCTGTCCTCAGCACAGGACAACACCCACTCTTTGTTACAGTTTACTTCAAAGCGAGTAAAAATGAGTTGCATGGATGGATGTTAAGATTAGAGGGAGAAGAGGGTCATGATCCAGAGAAAAGAGCCATAGCTTACCCTAGAAACAAAGCAGAGAAGGAGGGCGAAACTATGCCATTAGGAAAAATAACCAGCAATTTCTTCAAAACCTTTCTCACAGCCATAATAATTAGGCGGACTGTCCCTCATGCTGCTGGCAAAGTTTGTCCCAGAGATGCCCTTTTGATTTTTACCAGCCCCGACTTTCTACACATTGACTCAGAATCATTCTGTCTGTCAATTGATTTTGTCTTAATCCTTTTCATGCTCAACTGTTTAGCCTAGGTTCTGCCACAGATATCATACCAGGTTGGAATGATCACATGTCTTCCTTTAAACTAGACAAACACATGGCTTGCTCTGGCCCCAGGATTTTCTCTGTTTCCTGTCTTACTGCCTACAAATCTAGCTAATTATTATGAGAAAGAAAACTGGGAGAAAATTCAAAGGGAGTATAAGTGAGATTTCTCACTTCTAGGTCTCTAACTTTTAGCTCTACATTGCCCCATAATGGGACAGTTTTCCCCTCTGATCATGCTGTTCTAGAAACATACTGCAAGTGTTATACCTAGATCTAGGCAGAGGACTTCCAGGGGTAATGACTTCTAGGGTGGTGAGGGCTGAAATAAGTACTGTATGACTACTTCTTCAGTAAGTGTGGAAAGTTCAACAGACATTTGGCCTCCTTGTTTGTCTTTCACTCAAATGGGGTCAGAACCAGGAAAAATGCTGTGATCTGCACCAGGGCACAGAAAAGAGTATTGGTTATTTTAGGTGCTCGGGTATAATTTATATGTTTTATGATATTGCAACTATATCACTCTTATATGTATATAAATTATGTGTGGAAATTATGTAGTAATAAGTTATAGGCAGAGTGACTCTCATCCTACATAGAGTCACTCTGCTTATAGTCTGCTGTAGTCTAATAGTCTACTATTCTGAGACTGAAAATGTAGTGTGAATTTCAGATTGCTTACTGAATCTAATAATGTACACTCATCCCACGAAGAGAGATGAAGTTTTCTTACAAAAGACTATGACCCAAGACCTCTGAAACACAGAAGAAAGCAAACGGTCGCTGGTTACTTATGTATGATTCAAATTACCAGATAAAAAGTGTCAAGAATAACAAACTTGTAATCTTTCTTCAGCTGATAAACAAATGCCTCCTTTGGGTTATTATTAGACTTACAAAGAAATACCCAGCTAATATTTATGTCAAAGTAAGGCTTTAATGCTCTCACAAATGCCGGAATCATAAGGAAAATAGTCAGAATCTTTTATTCTTCCCTAAAGTCCCATACTTGGATGACCTAGGCCATTCTCAGAAATCTCTGGCAAAGCTAGCTAATCACTGGAGGTCATAAATAAAGACATTGCCACCTGCAAAAACACGTGGCTTCTTCCTAGAGTGGCTGAGAATTGGTGATAACAACCCACAATAACCCTGAGCTTACATTTTGTTATTATACATTTTGCAATTTTGGCAGTTTTGAAGGTAAAAATATGTCAAAGGGTAATATGTCTCAAGGACAGTCAGTGTTAAATCAATATTAATTAAATAGGCTTATTCTTATTTAACAAAGCACTGAAGTGTGGAGGAAGGGATCCGCTGTGACCATTTTCTTTAATTTTCTTTCACCATCTGTCAGGTAAGGTAAGACCTCCAAATCCCGTATGTCAGCATTTAAAAAATATAGCCAATTTTCAGCTCAGGTTGCTTACCTAATGATGTATTTACTATGTCTCAGTCGTGATTTACCAGAGATAAAGCTCTATTATGAAGCAGAAAGGAACTAGGAGGAGCACCAATAAAGACAGTAGAAGTTTTAAAGCAAGAAAAACATGTTGTTTTTAATTATTTTAATAAACTCAGAAACTTCAAAGGATGTGACAGCACATAGGCTCAAGATAACACGTATGGTTTTGGCCATGAAAGATATAGAAGGAATCACGTGTGGATCAGCCGAATTGTGGAGATACAGTTTAAATAGTCTTTTAAAAAAATCGATTTGACATCTGTTAGGGACCAGGATTCCTATTCCTAACTTAGCAAGATATAAAGCACGTAAAGAAAAAAAAATCCATGACAGATAAAAAACCATCCTGTGAATTAGTTATGTCCACTCAAGGGTGTAGATATCTTAATGGAGTGGCCAATAAGATCTGACCTTTGCTTCTGATGATGTTACTAAAAGTTGGTATTATGGGATTCCCATAGGGGTTAGACTACCAAAGAGCCACAGGACAAAGCTCATTATAATATGAAGTGTTGTTATTATTATTTTTATTATTGTTATTATTTTGTTTACCAACCATGGACCTTCAGATCATTCTGAGCATTTTTAATATATCTTTTTTTTTTTATTTTGTATTTTTTAGAAGGGGTCTTGCGCCGTCATCAGGCTGGAGTGCTATGGCGTGATCTTGGCTCACTGCAACCTCCGACTCCCTGGTTCAAGTGATTCTCCTGCCTCAGCCTCCCAAGTAGCTGGGATTACAAGCACGTGCCACCAAGCCCGGATAAATTTTGTATTTTTTTTTTCAGTAGAGATGGGGTTTCACCATGTTGGCCAGGGTGGTCTTGAGCTCCTGACCTCGTGATCCGCCTGCCTTGGCGTCCCAAAGTGCTGGGATTATAGACATGAGCCACCACACTCGGCCCATTCTGAGCTATTTACACATAAAGGTCTTTCTCAAATATCATTACAACCATTTTTCCCATAGCCTGCCATGGTGCTATCCGGGATGCTGATTTAGCTAATGTTGAAGACATGTCTCAATTGAGAAGTCAGGGTACCTTAACTCAGGGCCTGAATTTCTACCCTGTCTCTATTTCCTTTGACCTTGTGCTCCTGGCAGCAAATGCATATCAATTTTGGACTCCACTATATAACTTCAGAAAATTACAAATGTTGGAAGTAATCCAGGAACTATTTTTATATCCTTATTCCTATCACCATATCAAAGAGCAATGAGATGTAATCCTTGTCATCAGTGGTATTATTATCTGACATGAGGTATCAGATAGTTAAACAAATAAATATAATCACTTTGGTAGGGGCACGTGTAAAATGTTTTCGACCTCAGAGGAAATATTTTTCTGCTAAGGTATAGAAAGAATGAAATACAGACTTAAACATTCTTTACAAATATAGGGTTTACATCACTTTTGAGTTAGACTTGAATTTGAATTAGGACATGGATGAATTTCTCCTGGTCAAGGTATTAATTTCCCACGTGAAGAAAAATGTTTTCATGGGGATATAGACTTTTCACACGAATTCTATCGCTGACTCTCTGAGAGTGGGTTGCTCAGCAACAATGGCCTGTAGTATGTTTTTCTTGGGAGAGGCCCAAATATGTCTTGGGAGAGGCCAAATATAAAGGCACACCTTTATAACACTCCAATCCCATGTTTATTTAGATTATGATAAATGAATTTCTTTGATTATAGTAGTTATTTTCTCTTATTTCTGCCTAGAATAATCCACTTCAAAAATCGAGGGTAGTTGCCTATTTTGAACTCTATGCTAGAATTTCTCAGGACCGGCGGGGCACAGTGGCTCACACCTGTAATCCCAGAACTTTGGGAGGCCAAAGTGGATGGATCACGAAGTCAGGAGATAGAGACCATACTGGCTAACACAGTGACACCCTGTCTCTACTAAAAATATATATATATATTTTTATATATATACACACACACATATATACATATATATGTATATATATGTACATATGTATATATGTGTGTGTATATATGTGTGTGTGTGTATACACATACACACACACACAAATTAGCCGGGCGTGGTGGCACATACCTGTAGTCCCAGCTACTTGGGAGGCTAAGGTAGGAGAATCACTTGATGCCAGGAGGTGGAGGTTGCAGTGAGCCGAGATCACACCACTGCATTGTAGCCTGGGTGACAGAGCCAGACTCCGTCTCAAGAAAAAAAAAAAAACAAAAAACAATTTTTCGGTGCTTAATTTATTCCTATAATTTATAAATTTGATTGAATACAATGTAGGCTATAAGAAAACATAATGATTTCTACTATTTAAATGTACAGCTATTATACTATTTTTGAGGAGCTGTAGTCACCCTATGATTGATGCTTTAGGACAGATGAGTAAATCACAATGATGACATTATATGGAAATTCTTAACCAAAATGTTCAAAAATTCCACCCCTTTATCTTGTTTTTGAAAATAAACCAGGAAAACTAGCTTTAAAATGCCGATAGAAGCTCACTATTTTGTTACTTCACCTTCAGCATTAAGCACTGTACAGTTAGAAACAGATAAGGTAGCTGAGAAGCTGACAAGTCTCTGAGTATCTGGATATGCATTTATATTTTTACTATCTTTAAGAAACAATTTCAGATTTAGTAAGAATCTGGAAAAATGCATTTACTTATATTAAATAAGGTCATGAGAGTGGGGTCTAATCTGATGGAGTCAGTGGCCCTTAAGAAGAGATCACTCCTAATGATGAGAACACACGGACATATAGAGGGGAACAACACACAATTGGGCCTTTCAGAGGGTGGAGGGTGGGAGGAGGGAGAGGATCAGGAAAAACCACTAATAGGTACTGGGCTTAATACCTGGGTGATTAAATAATCTGTATACCCATGACATAAGTTTACCTACGTAACAAACCTGCACTTGTACCTCTGAATTTAAAATAAAAGTTTTAACAAAAAGAACCAAAAGAAAAAAGAAGTAGTTCCTCTCTCCCCTTGCATACACTGAAGAAAAGCTACAGCAAGAAAGTGACCACCTGCAGACCAGGAAGAGAGCTCTCAGCAAAACTCAACCATGCTGGCACCCTAATCTTAGATTTCTAGCTTCCAGAATTGTGAGAAAATAAATTTCCGTAGAAGTTATGTTATCTTGATATGAACTGATGAATACACCTTATCTGAAGAAACACATGCACCTACTTAAGAAACAAGCTCACACCTAGATTTTGAGTATGTGAGCAATTGCAAATCCAAAATCCTGTGGTAAATTCACCCTCTTAAAGCAGCACCCTCCCTTTAACCCTACAGTAGTCCTGGCTAACTTTTATTCATCCTTTATCGATCTGACAACAACTCAGGTGTCTTGAATTTATGACATTTTGTTCCTAACTACTCCCTTTTTGTGAATAATCACTGATAGGTCAATAAAAGGTTCCGTCTTACATACTGTATACCAATTTTAGGTAATTGTTAAATGGGAAATATATCATTATTAAGAGTAAGCAATAGTAAAGTAGTTTTGGTTTATACCTGGCAGATTCCCAATGGATAGAGATATTGGATGGAGACACCACAATTTCTGGAAAAAAAAATTGAAATCAGGTTCTGAAAGCATATACTACCACCTGCAAAACATGGTCTGAGAAAACAGAAGCATTCCTTTGGAAAAATATATCATTTTGAATCTTTTTAGAACTTAGCATATACAAAAAGTAAGTAAATATAAATACTTTGGTAATTTAGATATGAAAAGCTTTAATACAGTAGTGGAGGAAGAATATAATCCAAAGACTTAATTTAATTAAAGTGTTTGCTCTGATAATTTCTGATTTAAGAGTTTCTGGATTTATAAGCTGAAGGTCCAATTTGTTCTCGGGAAAATATACTATAACTCTGGGGAAAATATACCTATCAGGTACTAAGAATTTTTAAGCCATATTATCTCTGAATCTACTTCCATTTTTAGTTTTAATTATATCCAGCATACACCCTGGAATATGAAAAGAAGCAACTTAAGGAAGATGTCAACTGAGCAGATATAGATGATGGTCAATAATCCAAAGGGTATACTGGATGAGATGAGTAGGGAATTTAAATAATGATATCAACATTAATCCAAGGTTAACTAGCATGAGGGTCCAAAACTGAACAGATGACTTTCTCCCTGATGTTAATTTTACTTCTTCTTAGTTTCCATTCTCAATGAATTATCTACTTAATTGTTCATCTAGTTTACCTATTTGTTCAAAGAAGAAATTTGTCATTCTTAAAATCTTAATCTCCACATAGATCAGTCCCCAAATCCTTTTGATTTTATACTTTGAATATCTTAAAAATCACTTTGCTGCTCAAATCAGCTTTTACCAGCTAACTCCAAGATCCCATTATCTTTCATCCTGCATCAGTCTCCTTACTATAGTATTGCTGTCTGATCTTGCACCTCTACTGCAATCTCTAAATCTGAGACAGAACAGTACAGTTTTATCACACAGATCACTGTCATGTTTAAGGCCTTTCAATGTCTTTCTTGTACTCACAGAATAAAATACAAAATTCCTATTTTAGTCACTCTTTTAATTTTATTATATATTGACAAATAATAGTTGGACATATTTTCATGGTACAGACTGATGTTAAGATTTTTAGATACTATGTGATTTAATTACCATAGTGATTGTGAACTAATTACCATATCCATTTCCTTGAATATTTAACTTTTTTTGTGATGAGAACATTTGAAATTACCCTCTTTGCATCAAATATACAGTACTCAATGATTAGCAATATTTACCACACTGTGCAATTTATCTAAAAAATATCAAACATTCCTCCATCTAACTCAAGCTCTGAACTGTGGGACCATCTTCTCTTCATTCCCCAGCACTCAGCCTCTGGTAACCACCATTTTACTCTCTGGTTCTATGAGTTCAATTGTTTTAGATTTCCCATATAAGTGAGAACATGAGATCTTAGTCTTTCTGTGTTGGGCTTTTTCACTTTATATAATATTCTACAGTTTCATTCACATTATTGCAAGTGACTTAAGGGTGAATAGTATACTCTTATGTATATATGCCACATTTTATTTCTTTATTCATTCCTTGACGGGCACTTACGTTGATTCTATGTCTTTGCTATTGTAAACAGTGCTGCAATGAACATGGGATTGCATATATCTTGTCAACCTACTGATTTCAAATCTTTCAGGTAAATATCCAAAAGTGGAATTACTGGATCACATAGCACTTCTATTTTTTTTGTTCTCTGAGGAGCCTTCATACTCTTTTCTATAATGATTGTTACAATTTACATTCCCACCAACCACATACAAAAGTTCCATTTTCTTCACACCATTTCCAACACTTATTATCTTTTATCTTTTTGATAAAAGCCGTTTTAACAGTTGTGAGGTGATATGTTATTGTGGCTTTAACTTGTGTCTCACTCGCGATTAGTGATGTTGAACATTTTTTCATGTTTCTGTTGCCACTTGTATGTCTTTTGAAAAATGTCTATTTAAGCCCCTTGCCCATTTCTTAATTGAATTGTTTACTTTCTATAGTTATTTAATTTCCTTATATGTTTTGAATATTAATTTCTTGTCAGATATATGGCTTGCAAATATATTTTCCAAATCCATAGGGGTTGCCTCTTCATTAATTGTTTTCTTTGCTGTGCAGAAGCTTTTATTTTGATATAATCCCGCTTGTACATTTTTGCTTTTGCTGCCTAGGTATTTGGGGTCAAATGTAAAAAATAATTGGCCAGACTAAAGTCATATAGGCTTTTCTCTGTGTTTTCTTCCTATATTTTTACAGTTTCAGGTCTTATGTTTAAGTCTTTAATCCTTTTTGGATTGGATTTGAAGT
>NW_012105231.1:2197403-2211472 GCF_000951045.1 Mandrillus leucophaeus | reverse complement strand
AGCCATGGTGTAACAGCTATCACTGGAAGGAAACAGTTGTGTTCAGTTTTTCTAAAGGCATGGTAAATTCTTATACCTATTCCCATCTTCTACCAACTCTTTCAGTTTGGTTTGTCATTTAATCAATTAAGAAGTCAGAGATAAAAAAAGAAACTATTAGTAACAAATAATATTGTTTTTAGCAAATAAAAACTTTTAGCAATAAATAAAATGTTAGAGATGATTTTTTAAGCAAAATAAATCAAGACAAAAGTTTGGATCCCAGTCAATTTGTAGAGAAATAAAAGTGAAGGAACTAAAGAATAGTAGCTTTAAAAAGCACTAGAAACATCGACTCAAACCCAATACCAGTTCAGGGCTAGCTATCTATGAGAATAAAAGCCATTGAAGAGAAGTAAGTGTTACAAGCCATTACAAAATCAAACTAATAACATAAGGCATAGAACTTGGAAGAAACTTTGGGAAAAGTATACAAAGACTAATTTATCTAACTTTCATAGAAGGAAAACAAATGGTATTATCTCAAATTTAAACATGATCTTAACAAACAAGCAATGATTTCAGCTTCCTCATTTTTGTCCATATCACTTCTTAAACCAAAAAGGAAACTTCTATAAAGTAATGTCATTTTAGAGAAGAAATCTTTTTTGAAGATTGGAGAGCCCTTTGGTTTCACATAAGCATAATTTTTTCCTATTACCTTCAAGTAAATTCTCTCTTTGTCTTTATATTTGCACTTGTGCAATCTAGAATGATATAAAACCAATATTAATATGGTTTTAGGGGATATGAGTGGTACGCTCTTGCAAGAGAGGAGGAGATAGACAAAAGACAGTTTTGGTTTTCATTCTCTAATTTTCCATACTGCTTTTTGTGATATTATATGCAATGCATGAGTATATATCAACAGAGATTATCTGAGCAAATAGCTCATAGCCCATATATTATTCTTACCTTTATACAACTTATATTATAAGTATACCAATGCACATAATAATTAGATCATTTTAATGAGAAATATATGCAGATGTAGAATATAATAAAAAATAAAATTAAGTGTAAATTTAAAATAATGCAATAGGCCAGGTTCAGTGGCATGTCTATAATCTCAGCATTTTGAGAGTCTGAGGACTTGAGATTGGGAATTTGAGATCAGCCTGGCTAACATGGTGAAACCTCGTCTCTACTAAAAATACAAAAACTAGCCAGGTGTGGTGGTGCACACCTGTAATCCCAGCTACTTAGGGGGCTGAGGCAGGAGAATCACTTGAACCTGGGAAGTGGAGGTTGCAGTGAGCTGAGTACACCACTACATTCCAGCCTGGGCAACAGAGCAAGACTCTGTCTCAAAAAAATAAAAAATCCTAAAATAAAATAAAATAATGCAGTAAATACTCTAAGGTATAAAATTAAAAGAAAACATATTAACATAGATTTTGTATGGTCAGAGGGAATGAGTGAAGAGCTAATATATTTTAGCATATTATATTTCATACATACATAAAATATATATTCTCTACTATGCCTATATACACAAATATATAAAACACATACTGTATATAAAAATATAATTTTTAGGTACGTAGGAATTTTAAATAATCTCTTTCAAGTTACTGATACACAAATGAATAAAATGACATAAGTGCATAAACATATAATGTAAAAATAACATGCAAAGGCAGACATAAGTACATATGTATTAAAATTTTAAATAGAAAAAGAACAAGTAAGACAAAACCAGACTAAATCTAAAGATCTGAAGATTTCAAAGAACAAAGAGTTAAAACAAAACAGAAATAAAGGGAAAAATATTTACACAAAGAGAATGTTAAATATTTTCACAAAGTGAGAATTTAGTTCGTGTAAAAAGTTTTTAAAAGTTACTGAAAAATGTAAAGAAAAGACTAAATAAAATATATGAATGAAAAACATGCTGAAAAGTACTAAAATCATGAACTCACATAAGGGAAAATGATTAAACTTAAAATATATATATGAAAAGATGTTGAGAATTACATTTATGTTGATTGATAAAGTTAACTAAAAGTGAACAGGATTCCAAAATGCTCAGAGCTCACAGGTTTGGATAATAAACATGCTAGATATTTGCTTTTCATACTGATAATGAATAAGGACAAATTCAACTTTTGTACTTTATTTCTGTCACAGTTAAACAAACAAACAAACCCAAAATGCCAAAAATGCATTTAAGAGAGAAAAAATTAAAAACAAAACTGGAAAAACAACAAAAATTACTGTTTGCTTCTATGCTAGTTCTGGAAGCCCTGATTCAGGTGATAATCAATACTTTCACTAGAGGAAATGAAAGAAAACATGCGGAAGAAAAATAAAACATGTTTTAAAGTCAATAGTGTAGTGAAGTGTTGTGAAATGTCAAAATATTAAATCACAAAGAAAATGAGATAATGGCGAGATAATGACAATAAATTTTTTAAAAGCTAAATTACTAAAAATCAAATAGTGGTAAACAATAAGTGCTTAAAATTAAATAGGTGACAGGTGGTTGAAAGCAAAACGTTAAATGAGGCAGCTGGCCAAAGTCCAAATTTTAACAGCTTACTAGTATGTTAAAAAGTAATAAAAAACACAAGACAAGGATGTGTTATTTTACTTTCCTCTTTCTATGGAAGTCGATGGAAGCCTTGAGTATGGACTCTGTGGGTTGAGGGAGCTAGGACAGAGCCAGTTTATTGAAATAAGAAAAGGGTGAGGAGGAACAATGAAGTCAACAGCCTGAAGGCTCAAATCTGCATGAAAATTACAGCTTGCAAGGATGGAAGTTTCAGTAGCTACAGTAGCAAATACAAGTATCCACAGGAGAATTTGAGACAGAACAGATATGTCTGCCAACAGGTGTTATTAAATAGCCTTCTTTGTGGTATGAAATGGAGTCATTTGTCTTTCTCACTCTGAACACACACACACACACACACACACACAGATCACTAATGGTTTGGATAATGGATGTGTTTGGAGATACTTACTAAATGCTCAGTGCTTTATATGTATTGTCTCATTTCAGCCCTAAAGAGGGAGACATTATTACTTTCCCCATTCACAGAATGAGTAAACTGAGTTTTAAGTAGGTTAAATGGTTTGCACAGGATTACAGAATTAGAGAATGAAAGAACCACATGGCAAACCCATGTAGCTTGTGCCAAACTTCTACTCTTCTGTGTCATTGTGGTCCTTGATTGTGAGGTTCATTCAAAACCAGCTATCAGGCAAAAATACTCAAAGGTTACAGTTAAGAATTTGAAAGTCATTTTGTTATTATCATCCCTAAAACCCCAAACTAATGGGAATTCTATTCCTGTTTCTAACCAAAGATGAGGCAAGAAGACATTCAACATCTCCTGAAGAAATTTATATCAAGATGTTTATTTAAATACTTAGAGGTTCAGTTTCTGTGTTTTCTTTCCCTCCTAGGTTCCTCCATCATTGCTGGCAGGGAATGCTGTCTCCAGGATATAATGGCATAAATCGGCATGACAGATATAAAGTCGCAACTGCTAGAAGGTGCTCTCTTCTTTGAAAGCCTAAGAAAACAGAAGGTCAGGTTGCTTCTTCACTTGGCATCTTCCACACCCTTTAGAGAACTTAGCAAGTTAGCCAGGATTGGAAAACCTCCAATGATGTGGTGGTTCATTTCATTGCAGATCAACATCCCCGATAGTTAGAAGTCATTTTTCCCACCTGTATCCAACTCATTGGCTGCAGAGATGCATATGTCCCTTTGTAGGAAAGTGAATTTGCTTTCTTTCCTGATAGCTGCTTCCTCAACCTGCTGGCTGGGTGTTAAGCGACTGCTGTCTCTGAAGACTCCTAGGGTTTGCTCACTTGCTCCATGGTTATGTCTAACAAGGTGTGTAAAGGCAAATTAAGAGGAAATGAATTGCATAGGAAAAGACACAAAAGATGCAGCAGAGAGAGATCTTTTTAAGTTCTAGCTCATCACAGTGCCTGTTAATCACAACTTGCAGGCCCCTACACCTAGCACTGCCCGTACCACAAAGTTCAGATTCCTTATCTTAGCCTTCCGTAGCCAGACATGGCCTTCCATGATTTGCTGCCTTCGTTTTCATGTGTGTCTCTTGACGATCACACTTTTCTCTACCAGTGTTTCACCAGCCAGAAGGGTGTCTTCAACTCTGTGGATTCCTCCACCATACCCCACTTCTCTTACTTTTTACTCTCTTCCTTGACATAATTCCCTATGTGTGTTCTTCATTAAGTTTTTGTTTCTGTTGTAGATGTAGTAGCTCATTCCCAGGTGAGAACCTCACACCTGGCAGAACAGCTTGTTCAATATAAAAGAATCCTGTCCTGGGCTCTCAGGACGTGACCTGTGTTTCAGAACAAATAATGCCCCAGAAATCAATTAACAATTCTCTTCAGCAGGGGCAGCAGTGGAGAAATGAATACTTCTAAGTTGCTTATATGGAGACTTGTGCCCCTAACCCTCCTACTCCCCATTCCCTTGACGAGGTGAGCTGGACTTTTCAGCCAGGACATTCAAACACTGTTTCTTAGGTTTGAGCCCCATCACCAGGGCCTAAGTGGCAAACTGAACCCAAACACCTGCACAGAAAACTTGTTTTTATGTTAGAATGACTCCTTCTTTTATAAGAGAGTTGCAGAGCTTTCAGAAACGGCATTAAATCACAGAGTGCCTTGTCTTCTTTTCCTTTTACTATTAGGACTTTCTCATTCTGTTAGGAGGAATTGCTGACCTAATGTAACAGAAACTACCACTGAATCTTGAAAAACAATTATTCTCCTTTGTTTTCCTTTTTTTCCTTCTCCTTTCTATGCTGAGCTTTTAATAATGCTTTAACAATGGTTAACTTGATGCATGTAGCTTTGCTTGAAGAACTTCAGAAATTGGCCTTGAAAAGCTAAGCATAGAGTCAAGGCTCCCACCTCGGGAAGAATGCTGAGAAGTCAATCTGTATTTCTGTTGCAACCAAGCTGACATCACCAGACCAAGAGATAGCCATTTGCTCAACACAGTCATTGAGACCAGATATACCGACCTGCATGTAGTCGACCCCTGCACATAGTTTCTCCACATCCCCACTTCCATAAAAACCCTCTGGCTAGACTGAAAAACTTGAGATGGTCTTTGTGACACTGTCATCCATCTCCTCAGGTTGCTGACTCTTGAATAAACCTGCTTTTCCTCTTACTAACTCTTGTTTCTTGAGTTTGGCTTGCAAGCAGCAAACAGCTGAGCCTGGGTTTGGTTAAAATTTATGGTACCCAACTTGGGACTGTGTCCCCTATGTGATCTAGCCTGCCTGCTTTCTGACGGTCTGAGCAATTGACTTCAGCATTGCACCAGGGCTTACCCATTCACACTATAGACAGAGCAATAATTGCTTGTGAGTGCCAGCTGCTCATGACTAGCTGACCTCATGGCTAGGATTCCAGGGATGTTCCACCAGCTGCCAAGAACTGTCTCAGGGATTTTCCCTCCTCTCCAGTTTGTAGCATCAGCTGCTTCCAACACTCAGTTGATACAAGAAAAAGCAGCATCTGGGGAGTTGATGGGCTTCAAGATGGAGTAAGTAATTTTGTTGTGTACAACTGGGAACTCTTTTTCCCTCTTTTTGGAATAAACCACTGTGTTTTTGTGTTTGACGGGGGTGCCCTGTCAGAAAGCAAAATAGTTGTTGGACTTTTATGTCATTTGAGAGCTGGTTCATTTGCATTTGTCTGTCAATTGTCTTTGTGGGCCCTGGAAAAGTTCAAAGGCATGCCAGATTTTCTGGAACTCCAGATGGTTACATATTGTGGCCCATTTTTGTGCACATTTAATAATAATGATCAAATTACAGTAAGGAAAATTCAGAGCTCAAATGGTTAACTTGCAATTACAGAGCTAAGTAGAGTCATCTAAAGCTATTTATTTCTCACTTTCTATTTCTGCCTGATCTGAATCTGCTGTTATTAAACTACTGGTGTTGAGATAAACTGTTTATGGTCCTTGTAATCAAGGTTTTTTGGAGATTTTGTTTTTCTTATACAGTTCCACCAGTTCTACCTAAACATTGGAAACTCATTTGAAAATGAAGGGAAGAAAAGAGTAAAAGAGATGTTTTTTGCTTTTGTTTTTAATTATACTGCCATGAAAACTGCTCTACCCCAAATTTTGGCTCTCAACTTTTATTGGATTACCTATTGGGGCAAACAAAATTAGCCAAGTCAACAGGTTCCAATTTTGTTGGAGATATAATTGAATTTAGCTATCTTTTGTAGGCTGGTGAGTTCATGATGTTGTCTTATGGATAGAGTTCCAAGGTAAAAGCTATTGGATTTTTGTTTGTGGCTGTGTGTATACATGTTTAGATGTGTTTTTGTATATGTAAATGTATTATGTTATGTATTATATGTAGCATACAACCAAACTGGCTTATAAATAAATGAGTACTCATAAATTAAGTCCAAATACTCTTCAAGTTCACATGAATTTAGTAATCTTTGATAAATAAACTTGATTTAAAATTATTGGTAAAATAAAAATAGAAATGTCTTTAGAATTGTTGGCATTCATTTTTTGTCTGAGTTTACTGATTAGGTAAGTTTTATATTTGCTCTGCTAATATTTTAAGGTACCAGAGTTTGACCCAAAAGTTATAAGGCTATAAACCCAACTAAAAACAGGATAATCTTTTTCTGTGTGATTTTTCCTGAAAAATGTAGTAATTTAAGATTGCTGGTTCCATGAAAACAGCTGAATCTTCTGAACTATTGTCAAAATGCCCAAGTATTTAACTTTGAGGTTCTTACTTAGGTGAACTCTTGATGTTCACTGACTTTAAAACTGGTTACTAGGAAAATTACTTTAAATGATGACTAGTTTTGCCTAATATCTCAGTTTTCAAAAGTAATTTTTATAAACTGTTAAACGTGAAAGAATTGGGATACATGTAAATGAGATAAATGCTTGTAGGTAAACTTTTTATGTAATTCAAAATTTTTAAATTATTTTAAATTGAATAATAGGTGCTCATTGGATGTCTGGGTCATGTCCAATTAAGACAGTTATGATATGGCAAAATATATTTATAAAAATTATGGAGTTGTTTCATCTATAAAATGCAAACATCTGAAACATCTGATAGATAGTTTAGAATTTCTTGTTTCCTAGGTTTTCACTAAAATTTAAAATTACTAAGAATAAGAATTCCAGTTAGTGTGTAATTCTGTAAGTTCTGTTCTTATTGAGAAAGAATCACTTTATGTAACTTGGATATTATTTTGAAGTAATGTGTGCAAGAAGGTAAAAGATAAACAGTAAGTACAAAAGAGATATGAAGAAAATTATTTATGTGAAGATGCAGTTTTGGTAAAGAAGGTTATTTTTAAATGAAAAATTTTGTATGAGAAAGAATCTTATGTGTTAAATTTTTGTCCTGAAATAAAATGATTGATTATTTAGAAAAGAGGTAAGTGTATGGCAAATAAGAAAGTTCAAGCATGTTGTAGATAGTCTGAGTAAGTCAGGATAAAGTTTGTGGAAAGATAATTTTTAAAAAAAATATTTGTATGTGATTAACTTAGCTATAACAAAAAGAGAATTATTTGTAATAGTCTTTCTAAGATTGGTCACTATGTTAAAACAAGGTTTTCTCAAGGCATTGATTTATTGCTAATGAAACTATAAGAAGTTTTAATTTCTAATTCTATAATCTGTTTTTTTTTAAACTTCTCAGATTCATATCTCAGATGATGAATTTTTGCAATGTCTCACTGCTTTCAACTATTTCTCTCCTAGAGGTGCCCAAGATGGTAACTCTCTCCTTCAACTTTTTCACCAACTCCTGTAATTTTTTTCCCTCTAGTTCTCACTATTGTTGTGGCCTGATGCTGAAAGGTTTTATCTTAAAAGTATAGAAGAGCAATGTTTTCCTCTAATATAACTTGATTCTTTATTTTTGGCTTTTCTTGATATATGTAATTTTTAAATGTAATCAGGAAATTTCTCATGCCGTTACTAAGAGTTATGTATTCCCCTGCTGTAATTATAACTTTGAACACACTCTTCTTGTGTCTGATTAAATTCAAGTACTTTTTTTCATCAGGTTTGCCTTCCAGGTTGTCTAAATGGGCTTCCCAAAAGGAGAAGCAATCAAGTGCAGAGGGTTTTTTGTTGCCTTTTTTGGTAACTGGCTTAAGAAAAAAGATTTTACATTTTATCAAGAAAATTTCCATGCTGTCTTTATTCAATCTTTTGATTACTTAGGAAGACTGAGATTTAAAAAGATTAAGTAAGATTCTTACATCCATGTAACTTTCTGTTTTGCCTTTGAGGTTTTAAAATTATCACGATTGGTTAAATGAATGATTATTATTTTATAATAACCTGTGATTTGATCAAATATTTTGAGCCTTTTAACATCTTTCATAAACACCATCAAAATCAAAATTCTAAGCTAAATTTCTGACCTAGACTTATACTGGGGACTTATCGAAACCATAAAAATTAATCACTACAAAGTTATAGAATTGTTTTACAACTTCCAAACAGATCATTGACTCCAGTGTCACCACCTTCAGCCCCTTGAAAAGGTCCTTACCAGGTGCTATTAACTAATCCTGTGGTATTAAGTTACAGGATTTTGACACCTTGATATGTACATCTCATCAAAAAGGCATCATCTGCTGCCGAATCTTGAATGTGATGCCAGTATCTGACAACAAACTCAAAGTAACCAAAGCCTTGTCTCCAGATCTGGAAAAAGGCAACAATCAAAGTAAATTGCTTTCATGAAACATAGGGACAGGCCCATAATAAAAGACATTAAAACTCATTTAATAATTTTACCTCCATCTGGATCCTTGATACCACATAATTAGAAGTTTAGCTACCTATGAACTTCCTTTTCCTGTCATTCTTAGAACTAGACAGGGCTTATAACCTTTTTTTGTTTGTTTGCTTGAAATGTTGCTAATGCTTCATGTTTTGTTTCACCTCCAAAATTTGAAACTATTCAATCCCTTGAGGTCCAGAGACTATTGTGGAAGAAGTGGGCACATGAGATTGTAAGCAACAGTTTTGAAAGATAAAATTAATTTAGATCCTCCAAATAAAAAATAGTACACGATGCCTAAACAGCTGATGGCGCAACACATAGAACTTATAGACAAGTCAGGTTTTTAACCTTCCTATTTGGCTGTTGGTTTTTGGCTCTTATGTTGCCTAAAAGCGTTTTGAGGATTAAAGTCCACTTTTGTTCCCATCTAGCCTAGAATAATTAATTGGCTATAAGTCTTTAAACTCTAAATCCCTTGGTCATAGGAGTCCCACTGAAGAATGTGATGGATCAGGGGAAGGTAGTCACCCCACTCTCACATCAATGTAGGACAAAATAAGAGCTTGGACATTTGTTGACCAATAACAAACAAACAAACAAACAAACAAGCAAAAAAACAAAAAAGGAAAATGTAAATAAAAAGTAGAGAACAAAATAAAGTATTTGCAAACTATGCATCTATCAAAGATTATAACATCCAGAATCTATAAGAAACTTAAACAAATTTACAAGCAAAAAACAACCCCATTAAAAATGGGCAAAGGATATGAAAAGTCACTTCTCAAAAGAAGACATAAATGTGGCCAAAAAACATGTGAAACAATGCTCATCATCACTAATCATCAGAGAAATTCAGATTAAAACCACCATGAGATACCATCTCACACCAATCAAAATAGCTATTATTAAAAAGTAAAGAAATAACAGATGCTGGCAAAGCTGCAGAGAAAAGTGGACACTTATATATTGTTGGTGGAAATATAAATTAGTTCAGTCACTATGGAAAGTAGTTTGGAGGTTTCTCAAATGACTTAAAACAGAGTTACCATTCAAACCAGCAATCTCATTGCTGGCTGGATACCCCAGGGAAATTAAATTGTTCTGCCAAAAAGACACATGCACTGGTATGATCATCGTGGCACCATTCCCAATAAAAAAGACATGAAATCAACCTAGGTGTCCATCAATGGTGGATTGGATAAAGAAATGTGGTACTTATACACTTTGGAATACTAAACAGCTGTAAAAAAGAACAAAATCATGTCTTTTGCAGCATGAATGCAACTATAAAACATTATTCTAAGTGACTTAATACAGGAACAGAAAGCCAAATATTGCATGCTTTCACTTATAAGTGGGAGTTAAACACTGAGTGTGTTGGTTAATACTCAGTACCAACTTGATTGGATTGAGGGATACAAAGTATCAATCTTAGGTATGTCTGTGAGGGTGCTGCCAAAGGAGATTAACATTTGAGTCAGTGTGCTGGGAAAGGCAGATCAACCCTTAATCAGGATGGGACCAATCTAATCAGCTGCCAGCATGACTAGAATATAAGCAGGCAGACAAATGTGAAAGGAGAAACTGGCCTAGCCCCCAGCCTACATCTTTCTCCCATGCTGGATGCTTCCTTGCCCTTGAGTATCAAACTTCAGGTTCTTCCGTTTTGGAGCTTTGAGTCACTCTCCTTGCTAGTGTATGTGTGTGTGTGTGCGCGTGTATAAATATATATAAAATTCATTAATACATTTTATTAGTATTTCATTAGTTCTATCCCTCTACAGAACCTTGTCTAATACAGATTTTGGTACCAGGAGTGGTTCTAGAGGGATCAAATATTAAAAATGGAGTTCTTTCATTGGTTTTGGGGTTTCTGGAGTTGGCTGCTTATATGATTAGACCCACAAATGCTAAGGACTCTACTTCTAATAGTATGGAGAACACTGATAGTCCTTGGTGTGAACTGTTTAGAGAGTTACTCAAATTAAAAGCCTTTGACACTCCTGATTTATTGCTCATGAGAGTCAAGGAGTTTAGTAACATAATAGCTTTGACCATATGTGGAGAACCAAGGAACATGATGAAGCTGGTTGATTGCCCCTAAGTTCAGTGAACAAAGTGATGAAAGAAAATACTGAACTAGGGGATTCTATTTCCCAGCTTCAGAAGCAGATATTGAGCTTCAAATCTGATTAGATTGCCCTGAGTGAGAGTCTACCTCCTGTAGAGAAAGAGATGAAATTGAACAGACACAAGCTTTTATCATGTGAGTGGTTGACAGACACAAGCTCTTATCATGCAAGTGGTTGATCTGCAATAAATGGTGCATGCACAGCCTCGGCAGATGTCTATTGTTAAAGTGAGGACATTGATTAGAAAAGAATGGGACCTTGCAACTTGGAATGGGAATGTGTAGGAGGACCCTGAAGAAGCTGGGGACACTAACTCTGTAAACTCAGATGAATCTTTATTGCCAGAAGAAACAGCTTCCCCATCCCCAGTAGTGGCAACATCCCCTCCCCAACCCATACTGCCATCAGTCTTTCCACCTTTGTCTGAGGAGATAAACTCTGTGCTGCCTGAGGCAATGGTGATGGCCTCTGCTGAGGCAGTTGCAAGGCAAGATAATGCTGATTCTCCTCAGGAGCCACCCCCAACATCCCTGTTTGCTTTTAGCCCTTTAACTAGACTAAAGTCCTGGCAGACCCCTAGAGGTGAGGTTGAGAGTGTGACCCATGAAGAGGTGCACTACACTCAAAAAGAACCACTTGAGTTTCCTAATTTATTTATTTTATTTTTTTTATTTTTTGAGATGGAGTTTTGCTCTTGTTGCCCAGGCTGGAGTGCAGTGGCGCGATCTCGGCTCACTGCAACCTCTGCCTCTCAGGTTCAAACAATTCTCCTGCCCCAGCCTCCCGAGTAGCTGGGATTACAGGCATGCAGCACCACATCTGGCTAATTTTGTATTTTTAGTAGAGACAGAGTTTCTCCATGTTGAGGCTGGTCTCAAACTCCTGACCTCAGGTGATCTGCCCACCTAGGCCTCCCAAAGTGCTGGGATTACAGGTGTGAGCCACCGTGCTGCCCGGCTGAGTTTCCTAATTTGTATAAAGAGAAATCTGGAGAACAGATTTCTCCAGATGGGAATGGATATTAAGGGTGTGGGATAATGGTGGAAGAAACATAGAGTTGGATCAGGCTGAATTTATTGATTTGGGCCCACTAAGTAGGGACTTTACCTTCAGTGTTGCAGCTTGGGGAGTTAAAAAACATTCTAATAGTTTATTTTTTTGATTAGCTAAAATGTGGATTAAAAGATAGCCCATGGTGAGTGAACTGGAAATGCCTAATCCCCCTTGGTTTAATGTAGAGGAAGGGATCCAAAAGCTTAGGAAGACTGGGATAGCAGAGTAGATTACTCTCTTTAGAGCTACTCATCCCAGCTGGGAGGGTCCAGAAGAAATACCCTTGGCCAATGCCTTGTAAAATAGGTTTGTGAGGGCAGCACCTGCATCTTTGAAGAGCCCTGTAATTGCTCTTTTTTGTATGTCAGATCTAACAGTGGGAACAGCAGTCACTCAACTACAAAATTTGAATACAATGGGAATAATTGGATCCTGAAGTGGCAGGGGCCAAGTGGAAGCACTCAACCATCAAAGGCAAGGTAAGTGTAGCTAACATAATGGACAACAGAGGCAAAGCAGCATTCGGAATAGCCTGACTCGTGTAGAGCTCTGGCACTGGCTAATTAATCATGGTGTTCCTAGAAGTGAAATTGATAGGAAGCTTACTGCATTCTTACTTAATTTATACAAGCAGAAAACTTCTAGATTGAATGGACAAAAGACTAACTTGAATTATAAAAACAGAGAATCATGGCCCCTCAATCAATTTCCTGACTTGAGCCAGTTTACAGACCCAGAACCCATTGAATGAAGGGGAGGCAAGGTCCCCTTGAGGAAGGACCTCACTACACTACAGAAAATGCACGCAATGAATCTTTCTCCCATCCTTTCCCAAGGAGATCTCTGGCCTTTTACTGGAGTAACTTTGCATTGGGGAAAGGGAAATGATCTGACATTTCAGAAACTACTGGAAACTGGCTCTGAACTGATGTTTATTCCAGGGGACCCAAAACATCATTGTGGTCTTGCAGTTAAAGTGGGGGCTTATAGAGGTCAGGTAATTAATGGAGTTTTAGCCCAGGTCCAGCTTACATAGGATCCAGTGGGTCCCCTAACTCATCCTGTGGTCATTGCCCCAGTGCCAGAATGCATAATTGTCATAAACATACTTAGCAGCTGGCAGAACCCCACGTTGGCTCCCTGACTGATAGGGTGAGATCCATTAGGGCATCTTTTAGTATTACTATGCTCTGTGATTAAGGTCAATGGGAAACTACAACAGCCCAGTCCATACAGGACTACAAATGGTCCAGACCCTTCAAGAATGAAGGTTTGGGTCACTCCACCAGGAAAATAACCACAATCTGCTGAGGTGCTTGCTGAAGGCAAAGGGAATCCAGAATGGGTAGTAGAAGAAGGTAGTCATCAATACCAGCTATGACCACGTGACCAGCTGCAGAAATGAGGACTGTAATTGTCATGAGTATTTCCTCCTTCTTGTGTTAAAAACATGTTTGTGCATGTATACACTTGTACTAAGAAAATATTTTCATTTTATTTTCTTTCTCCTTTATCATGTGACATAAGATGACTTATTGACTTCAAATCAGCATTTAAGTACTGTTAACTTTATGTAATAGTATTTGGGTTGGGATCGGTGCATTTCTGGTTGTACGAAGGACAGTTGTATTATGTTAGGTATAATTATGACTTTTTTATTGTCTTTATTTGAAGATTATGTATGATCTCAGGAGTTGTATATGGGTTCAACTTGACAAGGGGTGGATTTGTGATGGTTAATACTGAGTGCCAACTTGATTGGATTGAAGGATACAAAGTATTGATTCTGGGTGTGTCTGTGAGGGTGTTGTCAAAGGAGATTAACATTTCAGTCAGTGGTCTGGGAAAGGCAGACCCACCCTTAATCTGGGTAGGCACCATCTAATCAGCTGCCAGTGTGGCTAGAATATAAACAGGCAGAAAAATGTGAAAGGAGACACTCATCTAGTCTCCCATCCTACATCTTTCTCCCATGCTGGACACTTCCTGACCTCGAACACCAGACTCCAGATTCTTCAGTTTTGGAACTTGGACTGTCTCTCCT
>NW_012105231.1:2194035-2196865 GCF_000951045.1 Mandrillus leucophaeus | reverse complement strand
CACAACCACCAATTGACATGAATGTTAAAACAGAGCTCATAAAACTGACAGAACAGACTCTTTGTAAGATAAAAGATTATAAACAGGACCTAAGGCTATGCCAGGTAAAGGTTAAGTCACACACCCCTGCCCTTAAAAAGTAAACTATGTTCTAACTGCCACAGGCATTTTCTTTTTCTCTAGCAACTAAGCAAGCACTGGCTTTGAGGTACGCAACATGAAAACAACTTGCAGCTCTGCTGGCTGCTGACTAACTGACCTCCAGCCTCTGTTCTTCTAGCCAGAACTACAGCCTTAATTATACAGGAGACTGATTTCAGTAACTTTCTCCTGATAAAAAGACCAACTGCAGAGTAGGTCTGGACAGTTTACAGAGATTTAGCACTTACATGCATTTGTGTCCTAAAAAAAATCTTTTGATCTATATGATCTAATTGTAATACATTTAAATGTTAAATCTACACCCCAAAGTGAACATTGGTGGTATGTTACATGAGTTTGTTTAATACACATGTGTCAGTAACATCTTCATGAATATTCAGCTCTTACACATGTGTAACATCTTCATGAATATTCACAGCTCCTTCTCTAAACTGTTGAATATGTATGTTTAGCCAATCTGTCATCATATCACCACGAGAGCCATGGGTACAACTGACAGTGGGGAACAAACCATTATTATTTATATGGAGCCATATATTTTATAGTTAATACCCATCTATCACCTGATTTTTAAGAGACTATTATGGTTGCAGGAATGCCAAATAAAACCTGTGGCACCTTTAAATTGTCATCTTGGAGAACACAATCAACAGAAAAAATTAAAAAGGTAAACCCTACTCCAGGAAAAAAAATAAAAGCATTACCAAAATATGTCAAAAAACAAAAAACTTATTTGACTTGAGATAAAGTGTTGCTGGTTGTCCTGTTGTAAATTAAAACGGTTCCCCCAAAATAGACACAAATTGACTCCCTTTTCAAGTATCATGAGGTAGGCCATTCCAAGTTTCTGCCAAGGTGGGACAGCCAACTGATATGATTAGAAATTTAGCAATTGCCAGATATGTTAAGACTCTAGTCTCTATACTAACTTCTGCTCGTGAGTTTGCTTCCAGCAGGACCACTCATCCATGTACGTGGCCCTGCATCCTTTTCAACTGGGAGAGCAGGTCCTCCTGAAGACCTGGAAACACACACACACACACACACACACACATGCACACACACTGAAAAAAGGACCTGAACATCAGCTCACTGCCAGATCAAATGGTTTCATTCCAAAATTTCTAGTTCACACCCCTATCCAGCAGGAAGTATCCAAGCTGGTATCGATGCCCCACTTTCCATAAAAATGGAATGAAAAATTGACAATGGGAAATTTGTAACAGAAACTACAACCTTATCTTGAAAAACAATTATTATCCTTTGTTTTTCTTTTATTACCCCCTTCCTCCTCTGCTGGGCTTTTAATAATGCTTAACTTATGTACTTTGCTTAAAGAACTCCAGGAAGTGGCCTTGAGACACTAAGCATGTAATCAAGGTTGTGAAACATTCCGCCTTGGGAAGAATGCTGAGCAGTTAATCTGTATTCCAGTTACAATCAAGCTCATACCAGTTGGACCACCAGATGGCCCATTGCTCGATATAGACATCAAGACCAGACATACTGACCTATACATGCTCAACTCATGCACATAGTTTCTCCATATTCCCCCTCCCATAAAACCCTTCAGCCAGTCTGAAAAACTTGAGATGGTTTTTGTGACACCAGTCTGCCATCTTGTTGAGTTTTCAGCTCCTGAATAAATCTGCTTTTCCTCCTAACCAGTCTTGTCTCTCAAGTTTGGCTTTTGAGTAGGGAGCAGCTGAACCTGGGTTCTGTTACATTTATATTTGGTAGACCAATAGAACGCATCCCCTTAACTATTAGAGTTTCTCACCTGGCTTCCACTGGCAGTAGTTGCTCCAACTTTCCCCCACCAGCGGTAGGGTCACCCTCCCAAGTTCCAGAACCCAGCTGAGGCCTGGGAGTAAAGCTGTGGTCAATCTATATAGCCAAGGCCATGGGATTTTTAAAATAAAAAATCATGAAAGATTTTAGACATATAAAACTATATGAAAAAATATAAACATCTATGAAAGCACATTAAGCATAAGAAGTAGCAAATTATTTGAAGTCCTTATATAACCTTCACCAATTGCATTATTTCAAGGTCATCTCTCCAAAATGTGCCCGTCATATGGATTCACCGTTATCACTGTGTTAGGCCCTTTGTGCCACCGTAAAGAAATAACTGAGACTGAGAAATTTATTTTTAAGTTATTTAAAATAAATTAAATTTATTTTAATTGGCTCATTTTTCTGCAGTCTGTACAGGAAGCATGTTGCTGGCATTTGCTTCTGGTGAGGCCTCAGGAAGTTTACGATCATGGCAGAAGGTGAAGGGGGAGCTGGTGTGTCACATGGCAGGAGTGGGAGCAAGACACAGTGGGAGAAGGTGGCAGGATCTATTTTTTTTTCTTTTTGTCAGTTTTATTTTTTAACAATATTGTTTTTTGTTTTATTAACTTTTATTTTAGGTTCAGGGGTACATGTGCAGGTTTGTTATATAGATAAATTGCGGGTCATGGGGGTTTTGGGTACAGAGTATTTTGTCATCAAGGTAGTAAGCATAGTACCTGATGGATATCTTCTTGATCCTCACTCTCCTCCCACCCTCCAGTCTCAAGTAAGCCCTGGTGCCTCTTCCTTTTTGTGTGTCCATATGTACTCAAAGTTTAGCACCCACTTGTGAGAACATGTGGCAAGTGTTTTTCTGTTCTTGTGT
>NW_012105231.1:2153642-2193229 GCF_000951045.1 Mandrillus leucophaeus | reverse complement strand
TTTTTTTTTTGTTCCTGTTACAATGTTACTATGAATATTTTTATATATAGTTCTTCATAACATAACTTCAGTATTGCCTGTAGAATACATATGCTGGTGTGGAGTTACTGGTGGTAGAGTAGCCAGGTCTTCAACTTTACTAAATATCTCCAAATAGTTTCTAAAGTGATTGCACCAATTTATATTCCTATGAGCAATGTATGCATGCCTCCATGTCTCTACACCATTAGAACTCAAAGCTGTCAAATTTCAAAATTTTTTGATCAATTTTCTGATGTTGAATAATATTACGTGATTCTAATTTAAATTTTTCTAATTACCAGAGAAATTGTACATCTTTTTTATGTTTCTTGACCATTTCAATTTTCTCCCTTTTTTGTGAATTCCCAAGAACAGTAGTTCTTGGTCCCTCTCTTCCTCTTTGCCCTCAAGTCTCTGTCTCTTCACTTGCGCAGGAGCTTAACCTCCAGCTCTTCCCTCAGGAGCAAGGCTTGAAGGGTTCTTCTTGTTTTTCCTGTTAAGACTTAAACACCTGGATGCCTTTCTCTATGTGTCTTAACATCAGTTCATTTTCTCTCTTCCTTTTCCTGTTCAAGCTCAAGAATGAACCAATCAGTTTCACTTATATAAAGTACTTAGAATAGTCAAAATCATAGACACAGAAAGTAGATTGGTGGTTTCCAGCAGCTGGAGGTAGAAGGAAACCGTTATTTATAGTTATTGTTTAATGTGTACAGAGTTTCAATATTACAAGATGACAAGAGTTATGGAGAGGGATGGTGGGGATGGTTGCACAATATTATGATTGCGTTTAATACCACTAAACTGCACACTTAAAATGGTTAAGATAGCAAACTTTATCTTATATGTATTTTAACACAATAAAAAAGATTGAGAAAAAAAGACTAAATAGAGGCACTGTTAGGGCTATCACAAAAAAAGACTGAGAAACGGTCACAGTCAAAGGGAACCTAAGTCAGGAGACATGATGGTTCTGTGTACTGTGGTATTGTGGGTGAGACACTAGAACAGAAAAAGCACATTAGGCAAACACTGAGGAAGTCTGAATAATGCATGAACTTTGGTTAAAAAATAAACTTATTAATAGTTAGAAATTTGCTCCATCAGGGCAGTAGGACCATTGTCCCAGGAGCTGAGGTTTCTCATATAATCATTTGCAGGGAAGCTGGAAGAGTGTGAAGGGCTGGGAACCAAGATTCCTGGTGTATGGAGGACTGAATAGTGCTTCTGTCTTTGTTAGAGTAGAAAGAGGCAAGTATGCATGAAACATGAAATGATTAATCAGAAATGCCCTTGTATTTCAATAAATAATTCTTTCTCACCACAATCTAAATAGAGTTGTCTGACTCAGAAGATTTAATAAAATATGGAATAGAAAATTGAGAAATATTCTGGACTGAGACAAGGGATAACTGGAATGCTTTAATCATTCAATAAAGATATTTTTTTTCCTTGTTCCAGTGTGTCCTGGGATGTAACTGGTACTCAGGATAAACACATAGGCTATGGGAAAGAATATGTAATTCTCTGCTTTATTTTTCCTGTTCCTTTTGATCTCTGTGTTACCTTTGGGTTGATATTTAAAAGAGAAGTCAGAGTAGTTAGTAAGAAAATCTAAGTCAACAAACATATGAAGAAGTTGGGAGGTGGGAGTTTAAGGTGGAGGGTAAGGGGAATTAAATGGCAGCTGGGGAGCTCAGTGGGTGTTGTTAGCAAAACATGGATGCTACTTTGGAGGGGCTGTATGTGCCGAGATTTTCGGGGCAGAGAGTCATGGGTTCAGAAGTATTACTTGGGTCCCCTTTTGTGTTATTTGAGAGATACAAATGAGAATATATAATTGCTTTGTAATTATTTTGACTATTTTTGACTTCAGAAATGGGCAGATCTCACAGGAGTCTAACGTTTGTTGTGGTGACGTAACTATCCTGAAGTTACATCACCCAGGACTCCTTGAGGATTCTACCTTCTTGTCCTTGAACTAGAGAGACTTCTGGTCAAGCTGTGATTGTAGGTTCATTAATGTTGAATTTTCATACTCTCATGTTTGAGACACAGTGTGGCAACTGGAATGAGCCTTGAAATTTGATTAAAAAAAGAAAAAAAAGAAATTCCTCTTCCAGGGTTTGGTCTTTCTTAGATATTAGCTTATGCACTGACTTTAACCTCTGTGAAGATGTCTTTGTAACATGACACTAATCATACCTTCTCTGCCAACCTGATAGTGTTGTTGTGATGATCAACAACTGAAAATTTGATGTGAACTTGAAAACTAGACAGCAGTATCTCAATGCAGGGCTAATTGTTTCTTTGATAACTAATCAGGTAGGAGGGGTATCTGTGCCTTGCAACTTGTGGGTGCTGCTGCACTAATGGGGAAAGGTCTATACTGAAAGTCCACAACTACTCTAGCCTCCAACAGACACTGCACAAAAATCAGACTACAGAAAAAAACAGAAAAAAGAAAACCAGTGATATATACTACAATTTTGTGCCCTGGATTTGGAAGCTTATTACAGGAGAGTATTCTGTCTACATTTATGAGAAGAGTTGGTAAAGGCTTTATCCTCCACTTACTGTACTCTGAGAACTACTGTAAATTACCCAGGGCGACAAAGGGACCAGTGTGAAGCATGGACTCCAGCGGCTGCCCCCCTGCTGTGAGCCTCTTCTCCCTAGCCTCAAATGTCTTCGGAGGATGAGGGGCCCGGGAGCTGGGGAAGGCAAAAGCTCTGTCAGGGACAAATATAACAAGTGTGAGATTGCTTTATTTAAAAGGGAAACCTGCTTTGTTGGAGGTGTTTCCTGTTCTTGGGACACAGACGAGATAAGCACACAGGCTCTGTTGCCATTAATACTCCTGGAATGAGAAATCCAACATTTCTTTTCAGTGATAATTTAAGCCAGCAGGTGTGTTTACACACAGATAAACAGAAAGCTTAGAGAGGGACATAGGAAATGAGGAAAGAGAAATTCAAGTGGAACAACAACAAAAAAAGGCCTGGGCATCCTAACCCCTGAGGGCAGAGACAACTGGTAAACCATGTTGTAAACTACCAAACAATGAAGACCTCAGACATGTCCAAATGTGTTCATGAGGGTTTGAATTACCTTTGGACTCCTGGTTGTGAACCACTTTGTGTTTCAAAACCCTTTGAGAAATTGATAAAAGCTATGGAAATTTTTCCTCATGAATAAAAATGAAGATATTCTTACAGACAGAACAATTTGCATAAAAATTCAAAGGGCTTCAATATATCTGAGATCCATCCATGTATTTTCCCAAGATACCATTGCTGACCTTCTTCCTCATATGTATGATATCACATAGCATGACATAATATGATATATGATACAATATGAGAGGGGGCTTCTAGAAACATCAATTTTGTCGAATATGTAGCTCTAAAGTGTGTGGGTACAGGAAGGTGAGGCCTTTTAAGAGAAAGCGTAGCTGTGTTTACCGCATCTTGGTTTCTAATTCTTGTTCTCAATTAGGGGAGTATACACTTTAGAGAACACAGGGCCATCTATGGTTCCATGATAACCAAATATCAGGCATCCCTGTAGCATGAAGTCTGTTATTGATGCCTCTTGTTTCAGTCTGTTCAGAATATTATAACAAAAATACCATAGACTGGTGTCTTAAACGAAAAAGAATTTATTTCTTACAGTTCTGGAGGCTGGGAACTTTAAGTTCAAGACACCAGCAGATTTGCTATCTGGAGGGGGCCTGCTTCCTGGTTCATAGACAGTTCTCTTCTTGCTGTGTTGTCCTGTGGTAGCAAGGGCAAGGGAACTCTCTGGGGTCTCTTTTATAAGGGCATTAATCCCATTTATGAGGGCTCCATCCTCATGACCTAATCACCTTCCAAAAGCTCCACCTCTTAATGCCATCAAATTGAGGGTGAGGATTTAAACATATAAATTAGGGGAGTCACATTCAGTCCATGTCACCTCTGTTACAAAAAGATAATACCTGCCTGGGTCCCCAAATACAGGGCTACTATAGACACCATTCAGATAGGTTTTAATGTAAATGATGGCCCCTGGGGGCAGTTCCCGATGGTGGCCTGAACAGATGATTCCTCTAGGATCACCTTTTCTCAATTACACACAAAGAACTAGAAATAACCATAGAGATCTCTGTAACACTTGGCCCCAGCCCTAGGCAGAGTGGATCAGCCTGTTGCCACACAGAGATTTTCAAACTAGAGCGTAACTCCAATTAATTAAAACTAGAACTATAGAACCAGAAATGCATCTTTAAGGCCCACAAGGAAGGAAAACCTCTGCACTGAAGCAAGTGAAATGACCAGAGTAAAAGTACACGTGGTGCTGGGGTTTTTATTTTAGTAGCTGTGAAGATGGGTTACTGAATGAGAAAAGCATGTGAAGCACTTAGCACTATTATACCAGCATCTGAACAGTCAGTGCACTAGCTCCTTTGCTTCCCCTAATGTCTATGTCAGAGACAGTCAAGACATACATGGGCCCTGTTGCACTTCTGAGCAAGGGACAGGCCCCAATTCTAGCCTGTGGTACAACGTCAATCAAAACCCACCAGAAGGCATTTATTTTAGGATTCTTCTCTTTCCAACAAGGGTTTTCTTTCATCTATGGAAGTACTCACAGTGGAACAAGCTAGACACCATAAGGTGAATGACATTGACTTCTCATTTCCTTTAATAATTGGATCACTTTGGACTAAACTTATGATTGAAATAAAAACACTCCTTTCTAAAGAGGGTGCTGCAGATTCCTAGAGCTCCTACGATTCAACTGCTATCTGCTCCCACCAGAGGTGACTGCATCAACACCTGTTAGAACGACTAAGTTTGGGTTCTATTATTCAAAGCCTCTTGGAGACAAGAGAAGACAAATGAACACTTATTGACCAGCTGCTATGTAAAGTTTGCACAGCCTAACCTTGCCTTCCCATAGTTTTTAGAAGCTCATTTGTCTAGAGGGTAATTCTCCATCATTTCTTCTTAAATTAAATGTTATAAACCTCATCATCCTCTCTCTGTTTAGGAACATTTATTGAAATTCAAATTTACATGTCAGCTTTATTGTGGAGAATAATTTAGAATAGAAAATGAGTTTCAAAGATAAGCGGGCAGTTTGGGTGTTTGTGACATTGATGTAGTTGTACAGCATGTCAGATTTATGTCAAGGGTTTGAGGTAGCAGAGCCTCAGGGTAGCTATTGTGTTTGTTTTTCCACAAATTGGATTTTATGTCCATTTTCTATAGCTACCCTGAGAATAATAACAGAACTAGAAGCTGCCCTAGCAACATCTAGGTAACTACATGCAAGTCTTCCTCTGAGGTTGTCCAAAGACATTGGACTCTGGGCTGCCATTTCTCCTACATTGTACTTTCTTCTGAGAGGTCAATGGTCCCTTTCACTCATCCATTTACTTGGTCATTGAGAGACTATTAATAAGCACCATAAGTCCAAGACGTGGAGACAATATGACATGCACTCTACCCTCTAGCAGCATACAGTTCATGGGCAAGGACATGAACAGCTCATACAATGTGACAAAAGTGTGATTAGGGGACAAGATCAAAGTGCTACTTGAAGTTAGCCATGTTAACCACACTGAGGGATTAGGGAAGGCCTCTAAGGAGGTCATGTCTGAGCTGTCAGGAGAGCAAGGAAATTTGCCTGGTATAAAAAGTTGGTACAGAATCCCAGCTAGCAGGAACATCGTGAGAAGGGGCTGTAGGCATAAGGGCTGACAGGAGCTTTGTGCAGTTGGAGATGGGGGTGTGACTCTAGAGACAGCTGTAGCCAACATATCAGAAAGTCTCTGGTATCTTATTCTTCAGCTCTGGTTATTTTCCTCTTGTTGCTTGGATCAAAACACACATCTGACCACAAATGAAAGGGAGACAGATGTGGGAGAAGGAGAAAGGAGGGCATTTCCCAGAGAGCCTGTGGCAGCTTGAGTGAGGAATCTTGCTTTTTTGAGAGAAGGTGGCCCAGAGTTTCAGCTTTCAAACAATAACATTCAATGGACCAAGATATATTTTGTGGTAGACAACACAAATAACTTCTAAAAAGAAGGAGTAAATCATGTGGACTATTATAATACAAGGAAAGAGTTTTTCTCTGAAGGGTAGAAAGGAAAAATGGAATTTTATCTTTCTGGATCATTTTAAATTGACACCTGTACTAACACATGACTTCAACAAATCCTGTATGACTTCTTCGTTTTTGATTAATATGACTATATTTATCTAAAATTGGCAAGATGTGAATATCATGTTCACTGGGCTATTGCAGGGAATATATAAATTACACACAAGAAAGTGCCCATCACAGGGTTTGACACATAATACAGAATCAGAAAATATGTCTCCCTTTTTGCTCCTTCTTTTCCGCATTTCTTTCTTCTTGCTTCTTCTTTCTTTGATTATTTTGATGGCCAAGGGAGATATAAACTAGCTAGGACTTTTCACAAGTGAGCTGTTGAATTTATATCTACCAAAATCCATGCATTGAAATAATAGTGACAGGTTCTTTCAAATTGTTCAGCTCATTTTCACCCTTGTGATTGTTGAAAGTAAACTCTTGAAACTGAAATGTGTTTCCTGACCACACTTCCCCTCCTTGTCACACATGGAGGCCCTTGTTTGCTGTGACAACTTATTCCTAAGTCTATTACTGAGAAGCCTGATGCTAATGTTGTAGAAAAACAAGCACAGGCTATTTTCTTTGGAAATAAAAGAAGGTGTGTGGTAGTGAAGCCTCCAAAGACCTGGGGACTTATTACGTATTCAGAGTCTCGACTTGAGCTCTTATACTTTACAGGGGGTGGGGTGGGGGGCTCTGTGTAGCCCCATGGTGAAGGACTGTGTGATTCTCTCAGACCTAGAAATAGGCAACTAATAGAACTGAATGCTGCACAGAGAACTGAAATTACCTATCAAAGAGCTTGCACTTCCAAAGTGGGACTTAATTAAATACAAGGATGCAAGAACCTCAGAAAAAAATGGGTGTTTCAAATGAATAAACTAACCTCTTGGCATTCTCCCAAGAAAGCCACTGTAAGCACTGTTGTTTCTAAACATAGGTGTGATTATCATGCCTATCTGCACAAACCTTAACTGTTCATTGCCTTCAATATACCTTCAAGTTTTAAGTCTATTTTAATGGATAAAGAAAACTCAAGTATTTAGAGTTACTTCTGAGCACTTAAGACATATCAGTTAAACATCAGTTTTGGCTTCCCTTTGCTTTCTCTGGGTCTCCAAGGTCTCTGTATAAAGCTGAAGCTAGGAATGGAATGACTAGTGACTCTAAGGGAAAAATCTCTGCAGAGGTGTGTTATCCATCTGCCATCATAGGTGCTATCCTTGCAGTTGGCTCATAAGGGGTTTCAGATACTCTGTAGCAGTAGCTGTGGGTTCTTAGCATGCCAGAGAACTGGAATGCAGCCTCCTGCTTTCCCTCACTCAGGTCACGCCCCGAGAACAAGAATGGCCAGCCAAATTGTGACCAGGTCTCTGTTTCCTACCTGCTGGTCTACTGACCCCAAAGCCACATTTTCGCCTCCTGTTTCTCATACCTTCCTGCACTGAAAGATAATAAATTGTGAGCAAAGAAGTCAAAATTCCTTTGGACTCTGGTTTTCCAAAGATACCACCTAAAAGAAAAGTCTGGTTTTCCAAACAGTATGCTGGACCATGTCTACATTTCAAACTTCGGACATAAACACATTTTGCAACAGATATCAAAAAGGAATGGAGAAAGCACAACCATTGTTTAAAAGCCAGAAGTGGTGGTGGATCTAGTCAAGAATTGTTGGAAGACAAAACAGTGTTGTCTGTTGGTCTATGAACCAACATTGGGAAGCAGTGTTCTCCACCAGTGGTTCCCAAAATGGGCTGCACACACTCAGTGGATGCTTAAGGTTACCCACTGTGACATGGACAGAAAGCATTAAGACCTTTCTTCCTATGTTCTCAGAAAAAGGAAAAAGAATGAAGCTTTACTTCTTTACTTGGTCCACATACCAGATGGCCCTGCCTCAAGTTTAGCTGATGAAATATCAAGGTTCCAAAACAGAAAGGAGTTGGCAGGGATGCCTTACCCTTCATTCACGTGTGGCATATCATGACATGTTGCTGTTTCTATGTGTCTGGTTAATGGATTTGTCACTTACCTAGTTTAAACTAAACTAGCCTTCCCATGGTAGACAAATGGCTTTTAAAATTCCTGCAAAGAAACCACAGATTGAAGGTACCATGTAGAATGCAAGGAAAAGAGAAAAGTTCATAAAACAACAGTAGACACTTCCACACATAGATGAGTCCCTTTTATCCACCTTAAGAAGTAAAAGCAGTGGTAATATCATAATATCTGAAATGAATTAGTCACAGAGAAAATAAAAATTCCAAGCTACTTGAAACGTCTTTAAAAACAATATGATTCTTAGAAGCTTTGCCTTAAGTCTACATTTTGGTATTAGCTAAATGATAACACATTAGCTAATGATAACACAGAGCCAACATGAGAAAATATTTTAAATCTGGTTTATCTTAACAGCCTTTTACAATTTATTTTTTTCATAATCGTAACATAACAGTCATACTATAAAAATTACTGATGGGAGTAGTATTAACACATTTGAGGGTCATTGCTCTAGGAATGTATAATGATTAAATGAAAAACATACTAATATCAAAAATCCTTAATTCTTGTTAGTCCACCCCTCAAGCCACCTACTGTCGTAGCTGGCATTTTACCATGGAATGATGAGGAAGATCATTGTAATCACTTCTCTCATAAAATGTCACAAAAATGCAGTTTCGTAATTGAGTAAATTGTCTGAATGGAAAATAAGGGCTTGTTGCAATGTTTTGGTACATTGAGTTATGTTTGGCACATGATTTAATTCAGCCCTTGCTGATGGCAGATCTCCCCTTCTGGGTTAAGAGAAGCACTCCATGTATCTCATAGAGTGTAGGAGCCTCCACTTAGATAGGCCCTTGCACTCTTCCATACAGGCTTTGGAGGAGAGAGGTCTCAGAGAAGTCCTGAAGTTTTCAGGACATACTAACTTCTCTGGAGACTGTTACAGTTGACAGAAGGGGAGTAATGAATTTCACTGTGGATGCATGGAAGGTATTGTGGCTAGCAACAATCCAAATGAAACTGCATTAAAGAGTGAGTTCGCAGCTATTAGTTTTAATCAGGAGAGAGACATGGGAATCAGAATTATAGAGTGTTTTCTAGCAACATTACTTCAATGTGCTGTTTCAGCCATAAAGGCCAGTAAAATGTGAGACACTGTCAAGAGGAGGATTGAAAGCAACAGCTTCTGCCATTAAATCTAGATTTAGTGAATCTTTGATTGAATACCTGCTATAGGTCTCTGTATTGTAAGTGAGTTCTGCTTACTTCAATTTAAAATAGATTCAGATATTTGTCAATTATACCTCAATAAAGCTAGAATAAAATAAAATAAAATAAAATAAAATAAAATAGATTCAGAGAGTTGGAAAACTCCAGGAAAATAGCAACTAGCATAATCATTGAAGAACCACCAAATGAAGATGGAATATAGTTATAATGAAGATAGAATATAGTTATAAATTATAATTATAGGTATAATTTCTATAATAGAATATAATTATAAGGTGAAGATGGAAGAGGGAAAGGAGCAAGCTTATAAGATAACAAAGAAGAGTAATCAAAAAGAGATGGAAACCAGGTGATCCAATTATGTTTCCATGAGTTCAATGATTGTTTCCTTGAACAAATAACCCAAATTAAAATTGTTGAAAGGGTAGGGTATCAAAAGCAAGACTCCAACCCACATTCCCAGAAGACTTAATGAAATCCCCCACAAATATCTTTTTCTCCTCCCAGTGGCTGCTTTTTCCTAAGTCATTTCCTCCTCCCACCCCCATCCCAGCAGTGTCCTATTTCCAGGTGAGATTTGGTCAGGAAAATGGAAAGCATTATAAGATTCAAAGCAGGAAAGTGTTGCATACTGAAAACTACAGTAGCATTTGATTACCCATAGAAGTGATTGGAAAGCTTCTAATAGCTTCTAGGAAATCATACTACATAATAATCAAAAGTCTTCATCAGTTACCTCAGCTGTATGCAGCATCAAAGTGAGTGATTCACCAGAGTATGCCCCAAACCCCTGGTAAATCTCTACCATCTGCTGTAACTGATGCATCTCTGTACATCTGCCATAAAAACGATAATATGACTCTGCTTCTCTTCCACCTTCTATCTCATGTGAGTCCCTCTTTGGCAGAAGGAAAACCATAATCCTGATGGCTGAAATGCAGCTCTTGGGCTTGTATAGGAGCGAGCATAGAAGAAGCAAATGGGACTGTTTCCCACAGATCAGATGATCTAGCACAGTCATGCCTTCTCATTGTAGTAACTAACATCTTTCTGCTTCACTGGTTTTCCTGAAGGTGTTTTAGCACAAGGTCACTTTAATATACAGACTTACTATGAGCTTCTGATACATACTATAACACTATTAACCAATGTGAGCTAAAATCAAGCTTTTAACTGACTTAAATTTCAAGAAGCAAAGTCCCATTCTCTTGCTCTAGGTAAGGCTTCCACTTCTTTGGACTGATGTCATATCACAGCACAGAGAGATTTTTGTTGCTCCTCTGTTGCAATGATCTATTTTCTACCCACTCATTTGCTTTTCTTCTCAGCATCATTTTGACCTCCATTACCAAAGTTACTCTGATGTCCTTTTGAGATGGTGAGTAGCTTTCTTCCACCAGAAATATACCTCCGTGACTCGGCCACAAGGTAAGCTGTGTGCTTATATTTTTAGAGTGAAAACCAGGAACTATCCTCTTGCATTTGATTCAGCCTTTCAGGATCTCCCAGGTGACTTGAGATTCCTTTCTTTAGGACTGAAGATACTCTGTAAGAAAATGCCTACATCATGCCTTTACTTATTCTGGACAAAACTGGTTTCCTAAGACTTTCTCCCCAGGAGGATAAATTTCTTCTTGTTTACTTTGGGGTCTGGAGTTAAGAGAAAGAGTTTATTCTCATCCTCTTTGTCAAAGAATCCCAGACTCAAGGCAGGTCCTCATTTTCAATTGCTCTTTTACCTCTTCCTCACAGGAATGCTAAAATCCCTGATATGAACCAGTCCCAGCAGCCAAGCAGAACATGTTGCAATTTGTGCAGGTAAACCAGATTTGAGCAGTGGGCATACAGATGTGTTGTCCTTTCTGTGACTTCTACTGCATGGCACCAAAAGATCTTAATTAATGTTGTGAAGAAGGAAGTTAAAAGAAAACAAGCTGAAGACATTTATTTAAGCGTCAAGATCAGAGAAGCTATGCTTTAAGACTTCTCATTCAAGGCTGAAGTTATAACTCAAAGTATAGAGCAGTGATGATCAACTGTGTTCTTTTCTTCATTCTCTGGTAGTCCTGATGGCTGGAGAGCCCCTGTAGCCAGGTGGAGAACTCGTTTTGTGGCAACACCATAGCATTCTCCTCATTAGCCATTGCAGATTATTAGCACTAGAAACCCCTGGGCAGAAATAATAAAATGTCATGGATTGTCACATTTTGCCTCTGCAAGTCTCTTTTCACAGAGCACTAAGTGTATTATTGATCCAGGAGGCACTGGTCACAACTGACATGTCCATCCACTAAGTTAAAGAATAAAAGAGAATTTTGATGAATTGAACAGACGTTAGATGCTTTATCTTACACTAACATTTTGATTTTTTAAGGAAATGCATTTCCTAACTGTATCCTGCAGATAGATAACTCCATTGCTCCCTTCATTTGTTGGAGTTGTAGAAAAAATAATCAAACTTGCCAGCATGCTCAAGTCTTAAATTTTGTAGCTTGTCATAATTCCACACAGGCTCTGCTGCAAGGCCTGCTAGAATGATAAGATGGAGAGCAAATAGAGAGAACAAGCCAGAAATTGGCAGAATTAAACCCCTGGTATTCATCTGTTTATTAGGACTACATCCCAGGGATAGTGGTCATAGACTGAACCGAAATGTCTAAATTGATGACTAGAAAGCCATAACATACTATCTAAGACCTAAGCTAGAATCTGCATTATAATGTCCAAGGAAGACGGCCATGAGACCCTATTATTACGCTTAAAGTAAAAGTCAGAAGACCAGTTTCCAACTTATAATGTCATGGTGGTGCAGGGAGGGATGGATCATGAGATTATATTATGAAGTCCGTAGTTATGAACACAATAATATTATAGTCTACAGGGTATGTTCATGAAGCCAAGTAACCATTTCAGAGGGCAGAAGTCAAAAGGCTATATTGCAATGAACAAGAAGACACCCAGAGGCATTATACATTGTATATATTATTCATCTCTTGCGCTATTCTGTGCCTCAGTTTCCTCCTCTGTAAAAATGATGACATGAATAGTTTGCCCATCTTCTAGTAAGAGACTCATGAGAAATGCTTAAGAAATGCCTGTGATTATTCAACCCCCTAACTCCCCCTCAATTCTGCACTCACTCAGACCTGCCCTCCCTACCTCTTCCATGTCCCTCTGATTCCTTCTGCATGGCAGACAGAATGATCTTTCTAATCCACGTCTGACCACATCACTTCACTGACTTCCCTTCACTGTCAAGATAAGGTTCGCATTCCTGGCACTCAGGCCTGCCTGTATCTTTCAATTTCTGCCCTGTCTCCCACCATGCCCCAGACCGCCCCAGCAAACCATACATTATAATGTCTTGGATATTTAACAGTAAATGCCATTCCCTAATGCTCAACTGAATGGTTAGTTGGTTTGAATATTGTGCTCAAGGACTGGGCGGGAGGCATCACACTGTAAGTCTTCTGGTGAAGGTAGGAAAGGAGGGGTTGGGAGTGAAACCACTCACTAGTCCAAGGGAGGACTTGTTTGAGTTAGAATATCACTTCGATCAGGGAGGGATTTAGAGTCTGGCAGGGATAGGCTGGGCTGGGAGGCACAGGCAAGGGCTCACAGCAATCTGGTGACAAGTCTCAGCAGCTGTGTATCAATGGTTCTCAGAAGCTGTGTATCACTGTCTTTTGTGGGCCATGCTGAAAATTGGTCTTACTAACCTGGCAATGCAGGAAAAACAATTTTCTTTGGAGAAGACATTGTAAGAAATATTTGGCTGAAAGCACAAGTATGCTTCTGCTCTAATTCATAAAGTTTTGTTCAAAACTTTATAGCATTTCTTGCAGATCTTAATAAACTATGCATTTGTGATGTATAATTATATTGACAGTTGTTTGTACACATGTGGTTTTCTGGTTGCTTTCTGATTACTTTCTTCTCCATCCTATTCTCTGTCTTGGAAAGCTGTTGTATACAATTCTCTTGTCTTCCTATGGGTTTGGGAACCCTAGCTGGAAATCAGAGGGTAGAGGGAGAATAATGTCAGGAAATTCATCCTTAAAAGTTACTGCAAAAGTTACCAAGGCCACTTGGATTCTTCAGCTGAGGGCTCTGTTCTTCTCAAGGGGCTTTCTTTCCATAGTTCTCTTCATCTTGGGCAGGGTAACCACTGTCTCTCTTCTTTCTTTTAGGCCTAGGAGCTGTGCTAGTTTCTCTACAACTAATCCCAGGTCATGGCATTATCTCTTGTAATTCCAGCTTGCATATTTGTGAATAGTCCATTTGTTAGGAAATCTTTAAAATAATCGAGAATGTGCTATTTATTTCATATAGGGACACTGACTGATACAAAATGCATCACTAAACCAGCTTTCTATTTTCATTTTTCTGGAGTCAATTTGCATGCACATAATACCCCAGGAAAATCACTTGCATTGTCTGGGATGCTGCTGTCACAAGTTGGATCACACCCCAAAGCTTCAAAATCAAAAATACCTCACTAACATACTCCTCTCTAAAGCCAGAGACAAGAACTCAGCTTCAGGTAAAACCCCTGCGCAAAATATCAGCCCAGTGAAAACATTCAGAAAAAAAGTGTATTGACTATACTCAATCTACACTGCAGTTAAAGGAACACCCACATGCAGAGATGAGAAAGAACCAATGCAAGAACACCGATAACTCAAATGGCCAGAGTGTCATATATCTTCCTAGTGATCACAGCAGTTCTCCAACAAAAGTTCTTAACCAGGCTGAACTGGCTAGAATTACAGAAATATAATTCAGAATATGGATAGGAAAAAAGATCATCAAAATTCAGGACAGCAAAATTCAATCTAAAAAAAATAAGAATCATAATAAAGCAACAGAGGAGCTGAAGGATGAAATGGTCAGTATAAAAAGAGCCTAAGAGGTCTGACAGAGATGAATAACAAAACACAAGAATTTCACAATGCAATCACAGGTATTAACAACAGAACAAACTGAGCTGAGGAAAGAATCTAAGAACTTGAAGACTAGTTCTGTGAAATAAGACAGTCAGACAAAAAAAAAAAAAAAGATAAAAGGGTAAAAAAAAATAAGCAAAATTTCTAAGAAGTATGGGACTATGTAAAGTGGCCAAATGTATGAATCATTTTCATCCCTCAAAGGGAGAGAAAGCAAACAACTTGGAAAATAGTTTTCAGGGTACCATCTATGAAAACTTCCCCAACATTACTAGAGAAGCCAACAGCCAATTTCAGGAAATACAGAGAACTCGTGCAAGATTCTACTCAAGATGGTCATTCCCAAGACACATAATTGTCAGATTTTCCAAGGTAGAAATGAAAGAGAGAAAGGGCAGGTCACTTATAAAGGGAACCCCATCAAGCTAACAGCAGAGCTCTTAGCAGAAACCTTATAAGCCAGAAGAAATTGGGGGCTTATATTCAACATTCTTAAAGAAAAATCTTTAACCAAGAATGTCATATCCAGCCAAACTAAGCTTCCTAAGTGAAGGAGAAATAAACTTTTTTTTTTCAGATAAGCAAATGTTGAAGGAATTTGTTACCACTAGACCTGCCTTACAAGAGATCTTGAATGAAGAGCTAAATATAGAAAGGAAAGATTGCTACCAGCTAATACAAAAACACACTTAAACACACAGCAGTGTCACTGTAAAGCAACCACACAAACAAGCCAGCATAATAACCAGCTAGCAGCACAAGGACAGGATCAAATCCAAACATCAATACTAACTTCAAATGTAAACAGGCTAAATGACTCCACTTAAGAGTCATAGAGTGGCAAGCTGGATTAAAAAGGTAAGACTCAATGATATGCCATCTTCAAGAGACCTATCTCACACATAATGACACGCATAGGCTCAAAATAAAGGAATGGAGGAAAATCTACCACGCAGATGGAAAATAGAAAAAAAGCAGTGGTTACAATCCTAGTTTCAGACAAAACAGATTTCAAACCAACAAAGATCAAAAGAGACAAAGAATGGCATTACATAATGATAAAAGATTCAATTAAAGAAGACCTAACTATCCTAAATACATATGCACCGAATATTGGAGCACCCAGATTCAGAAAGCAAGTTCTTAGAGACTTACAAAAAAAAGACACAGACTCCCACACAATAACAATAGGAGACTTCAACACTCCACTGACAGTATTACATACCACCAAGGCAGAAAATTAGCAGATATTCAGGACTTAACCTCAAAATTGGACCAAATGGATCCAAAATATCTTTACAGAACTCCATACCCCCAAACAACATAATATACATTGTTCTCATTGCCACATGGCACATACTCTAAAATCAATCACATAATTGGACATGCAGGTATCCTAAACAAATGTAAAAGAACAAAAATTAAACCAAACACACTCTTGGACAACAGCACAATAAAAATAGAAGTCAAGACTATAAAAATTGTTTAAAAGCATGCAATTACATGAAAATTAAACATGCTCCTGAATGAATTTAGGGCAAATAATAAAATTAAGGTAGAAATCCATAAGTTCTTTGAAACGAATGAGAACAAAGACACAACATACCAGAATCTCTAGGACACAGCTTAGGCAGTGTTAAGAGGGAAATTTATAGCACTAAATGCCCACATCAAAAAGTTAGAAAGATCTCAAATTAGCAACCTATCTTCACAACTAAAAGAATTAGAGAAACAAGAACAAATCAATCCTAAAGCTAGAAGAAGATGAGAAATAACAAAAATCAGAGCTGAATTGAAGGAAATTGAGACATGAAAAGGCATTCAAAAGATCAATGAATGCAGGTGTTGGTTTTCTGAAAAAAAAAATGACATAGACCACTAGCTAGAATAATAAAGAAGAAAAGAGAGAAGATCCAAATGAAGAGAATTAAAAACTATGAAGCAAATGTTACTTACTACTGACCCCACAGAAATAAAACAACTATCAGAAACTACTGTGAACACCTCTATGCACACAAACTAGAAAACCTAGAAGAGATTAATAAATTCCTATACACATACACTATCCAAAGACTGAGCCAGGAAGAAATTGATTCCCTGAACAGATCAATAATGAGCTTCAAAACTGAATCAGTAATAAGTAGCCTACCAACCAAAAAAAGCCTGGGACCTGATGAATTCACAGCAAAATTCTACCAGATGTACAAACAAGAGCTGATACCACTCCCCCAAAAACCATTCCAAAAAATTGAGAAGGAACTGCTCCCCAACTCATTCTATGAGGCCTGCATCATCTTGATACCAAAACCTGGCAGAGACCCAACAAGAAGAGAAAACTTCCAGTCAGTATCCTTGATGAGCATTGATGCAAAAATCCTAAAAAAAAAAAAAAAAATACTTGCAAACCAATTCCAGCAGCATATCAAAAGGCTTCATCTCCAGGATGCAAGGTTGGTTTAACATACATAAATCAATAAGTATGATTCTTCACATACACAGAACTAAAGATGAAAACCACATGATTATCTCCATAGATGCAGAAAAGGTTTTTGATAAAATTCAACACTCTTTCATGTTAAAAACTCTCAATAAACTAGGTATTGAAGGAACATACCTCAAAATACTAAGAGCCATCTACAACAAACCCACAGCCAACACTATACTGAATGGGCAAAAACTGGAAACATTCCATTTGAAAACCAGTGCAAGACAAGCATGCCCTCTCTCACCACTTCTATTCAACATAGTATTAGAAGTCCTAACCAGAGGAATCAGGCAAGAGAAAGAAATAAAGGGCATCTAAACAGAAAGAGAGGAAGTCAAACTATCCCTGTTTGCAGACAACATGATTCTGTATCTAGAAAACCCCATAGTCTTGGCCCAAATGTTCCTTCAGCTGATAAACAACTTCTACAAAGTTTTAGGATACAAAATCAATGTACAAAAATTACCAACATTCCTATAAACCAAAAATAGCCAAACTGAGAGCCAAATGAAAAAGGCAATCCCATTCACAATTGCCACAAAATGAATAAAATACTTAGGAATACAGCTAACCAGGGAGGTGGAAGATCTCTATGATGAGAACTACAAAACACCACTCAAAGAAATTAAAGAAGACACAAACAAATGAAAAAACATCCCATGTTCATTTAGAAGAATGAATATCATTAAAATGGCTATACTGCCTGAAACAATTTATAGATTCAGTGCTATTCCTACCAAACTATCAATTACATTTTTCATAGAACTAGAACTATTTTAAAATTCATATGGAATCAAAATGAGCCCAAATAGCGGCAATTCTAAAGAAAAAGAACAAAGCTCCAGGCATCACATTACCTGACCTCAAACTATACTATAGGGGTATAGTAACCAAAACAGCATGGTACTGGTAAAAACAAACAAACAAACAAAACAGGCACATAGTCCAATGGAACAGAATACAAAGCCCAGAAATAAGGCTGCCCATCTACAAGCATCTAATCTTCAACAAAGCTGACAAAAAAAGCAATGGGAAAAACGCTCTCTATTCAATACATGGTGCTGGCATAACTAGCTAGCCATATGCAGAAGACTGAAGCTAGACCCCTTTCTTATACCATATACAAAAATCAACTCAAGATAGATTAAAGACTTAAATGTAAAACCCAAACAAATAGGAACTCTGGAAGACAACCTAGACAATATCATCCTGGACATAGGAATGGGCAATGATTTCCATGACAAAGCCATCAAAAGCAATTGCAACAAAAACAAAAACTGACTAGTGGGATCTAATTAAACTTAAGAGCTTCTGCACAGCAAAAGAAACTATCAACAGGGTAAACAGACAACCTACATAATGGAAGAAAATATTTGCAAACTATGCATCTGACAAAGGACAAAGGACATCCAGCATCTACAAAAACTTAAGCAAATTTGTAAGAAAAAAAAGCCCATTAAAAAGTGGGCAAAGGACATCAACAGATGCTTCTCAAAAGAAGACACACATGAGGCCAACAAACATAAGAAAAAGAGCTCAATATCATTGAAGCTCAAAACCATTAAAGAAATGCAAATAAAAACCATAGTGAGATACCATCTCACACCAGTCAGAATAGCTATGATTAAAAAACCAAAAAATAGCATACTAGCAAGGCTGCAGAGAAGAGGGAACACTTATACACTGTTGGTGCGAGTATAAATTAGTTCAACCATTGTGGGAAGCAGTATGGTTATTCTTCAGAGAGCTAAAAGCAGAACTATTATTCAACATAGTAATTCCATTTCTGAGTATATACCCAGAGAAATATAAATCATTCTACCATAGAGATACATGCATGTGAATGTTCATTGCAGCACTATTCACAACAGCAAAGACATGGAATCAACCTAAATGCTCATCAATGACAGATTGGGTAAAGAAAATGAGGTACATATACACCACGGAATGTTATGCAGTCATTAAAAAATGAGATAATGTCTTTTGTGGGAACAGAGATGGAACTGGAGGCTACTATTCTTAGGAAACTAATGCAGGAAAAGAAAACCAAACACTACATGTTCTCACTTATAAGTCAAAGCTAAATGATAAAAACTTATGAACACAAGGAAGGGAACAACAAACACTGGGGTCTACTTGAGGGGGGAGGGTGACAGGAGGGAGAGGAGCAGAAAAGATAACTATTGGGTACTGGGCTTAATACTTGGGTGATGAAATAACAGGTACAACAAACTTCCATGACACATGTTTACCCATGTAATAAACCTTCCAGTGTACCCTAAACCTAAAATAAAAGTTAAAAAAGTTAACAATACACCAACATAATAAAATAAAGATAATAATAATTTTTTATGCAATGTTTTCTCTTTCACAGTCCACTCAGGGAATCTTCACTCCTTTGCTCTCCTGAGTCATCTGCAATCTACTGTGGCACAGGCCTCTGGTACCATATCAATAGAAGAGCTCTTCTGGCCTGGTATTAGGTGGCAAAATAGACATCTCCTCAAATTACCCATTAGAGATCACTGAGAAAGGGATGGAAAAATTGGTGTTGAGCCCCTTGCAGAAGCAGATACCTCATTCATCTGCCTCATATGGTACTATGATACTATTACCTCAAATTACAAATTCACTGCACTTTCATCACGTTTTTACAAAGGGAGATTGGCCTGCCTGCAGACTCCAAGCAATTAGACAGGGTATGTTAGCCCATTCTTGCATTGCTCTAAGGAAATACCCAAGGCTGGGTAATTTATAAAGATGAGAAATTTAATTGGCTCATCATTCTGTGTGCTGTATGAGTAGCATGGTGCCAGAATCTGCCTGTGGTGAAGGCCTAAGAAAGCTTCCACTCATGGTGGAAGATGAAGCAGGAACAAACATGTCACATGGTGAGACAGGGAGCAAGAGTGAGGAAGAGTATACCATGCTCTTTTAAATAAGCAGACTTTGCATGAATTCAGAGTGAGAATCACTCATCACCAAGAAGATGGTGTTAAGCCATTCATGAGGGAACCACGCTAATGATCCGATCACTCCCACCTCAACACTGGGAGTCACATTTCAACATGAGATTTGGAGGGGGCAAACATCCGAACTGTATTATTCTGCCCCTGGACCCCTAAATCTCATGTTCTTCTCACACTGCAAAATTCAATCATCCCTTTCCAATAGTTCCCCAAAGTCTTAACTTGTTCCAGTATTAACTCAAAGTCAAAAGTTCAAAGTCTCGCCTGAGACTGAAGGTACATTTCTTCCACCTGTGAACCTGTAAAATCAGAACCAAGTTATTTACTTTCAAGATACAATGGTGGTACAGCCATTGTGTAAGTGTTTCCATTCTAAAGGGGAGAAATTGGCCAAAATAAAGGGGTAACATGTCCCACACAAGTCCTAAACCCAGTAGGGCAGTTATTAAATCTTAAAGCTACAACATAATCTTTGACTGCATGTCTTGCATCATGGTGTGAGAGGTGGGCTCCCAAAGTCTTGGGCAGCCCTGCCCTTGTGGCTTTGCAGGGTGCATCCTTTGTGGCTTGTCTCATGGTTGGAACTGAGTGTCTGTGGGCTTTTCTAAGCAGAGGTTACAAGTTGACAGTGGATCTACCATTCTGGGGTCTGGAGGGCAATGGCCCCCTTCCCACAATTCCACTAGGCAGTGCCCTGGTAGGGACTCTGGGAGGGGGCTCCAACTCCACCTTTCGTCTTGACACTACCCTAGTAGAGGTTTGGGGACTCCATGCCTGTGGCAGGCTTTTTCTGGGCACCCAGGGTTTCCCATACATTCTCTGAAATCTAGAAGGAAACTGCCAAACCTCCTTCATGTTTTCATTCTATGTCCCTGCAGGCCAAACACCACGTGAAAGCCACTGTCTTATGGCTTGCACCATCTGAAGTGGTGGCATGAGTTGTACCTGGGGCCAGATTTGGAAGGAACAAACATCCACACCATATAACAGGGCATGCATAATTTGTCCAAGAACAACATCCATTTCCCATATCTTGAGCTATGAGAATTATGACCTGTTCTGTAAGGTCAGGTAATTAGTCAGTTCTTCCTGTTGTCATTTCCCAAGATGATCTTCTCTCTAGAACTTCTTATTGGTACTCTGAGAACTGTCTTGTTAAAGTGTGAACTGAAATAAGCCCTTTTCTACTTGTCTCAGTGTTGAAGTTAAATTATCTCATAGCTCTCAATTCCCAGTCCTCTCATGGTTTTGAATACACGGAACATCTTAGATATTTATAAAGACAAGCTTTTGTAGATAGTATGATCAAGGAAGGTGTGCACCTCCAAATGAAGAAGTCAGTTTTCAGATTACATCTTTAAAGGATAGTTTATACCATTTTAAATCTACAATTGCAGTCCACAATATATAATAAGAAAATGCACATGGTCGCTATTATTGTCTTATATATCACAACACATGCATGTGCACACGCACAATGAGAGAAAACCACAGTAAGAATTGGTTCTGAGTCTAACTGCCTATTTCCCCCAAGACCTAATTATCTCCTGTTCTTCCCAATCTCAAATCTTCCTTTCACAGACCAAAACATCTCTTTTACTAACTGCTAGTGATCCTGATTCTAAGTATCTACTGAGTTAATGATAAAGCTCCAAATCTGCAGCTGACACAGGAAACAGTCCTGCTGCTTCCTAGATATGTAAAGCCCCAGTTTTAGGAAGCTCTGCAGTTCACAGTAATAAGTGGTGGACTAATGGGAAGACCACAGAGGGGAAACGGAGTCACAAGCTCTTGGATTTAGAATTAGGTTTTAAGTCATAGGATAGCATTTTCTGCCTGAACTTTTTGTTTGTTTGTGCTTGAAAAGGATATGGAAGTGAAGAGGAATTTAGATCTCTAGAAGCAATGCACTATGAGAGACTCACACACTTCTGCTGTATAAACCCAAACTTCCGCTAAGCTGTAAGCTCTGTGAAGTCAGGAACTTGTGTGCTGTTCAGTATTGTTTCTCCAGGTCCTGGCACTTAGTGGGTACTCAAAATATGCTTGTTGATAAATAAACAATTGAAGGAAGAATGAAAGTTGAAAGACTTCTTTGCTTTGTATCTTTTCTATGTTTATTTTCGTTTTATCACCCTTAATTTTTACCAAGTTTTTTTTGTAAATTCAGTGTTGTCTCATATGCGTCGGGGTTAGGTTTACACAAATATGCTCATTTCCTCAATAGTTGGGCCAGAGGTTAAAAGCAACATATGGGAAGTGTCATTTCCTCAGAGCCAGCAAGAGAGAGGAAGAGAAGTATGAATGGAAGAAAAAGGTCCCATAGAGAAGAAGACACTCATGAGATCAAATCCAAGATCTAGATTCCATGGTTGAAATTTTTATCTTTGTTTTAAATAGGATGTTGATTCCTTTCAATACAGAAAATTCTGCAAAGTTTTGTTTCCTTAAGTAAAAAATCAGAGCCAGAGTGCAAATTGTTGAAGCCAAGCTTCCTGGAATCTGAGACCGATAAAAGGGTGTAAAGTCAGAAGGTTTCAAGTGAACAGAAGGAAACTACTTCAGGAAGAACACACTTGGACACGCGGGACCCCTTTTCAACTTGCTGATCCTACACTACAGTAGCCTGAATCCAAGAAATATTCTGTTTTTTGTTTTAAGACCACAGTGTACAAACAATTGCCCCTCTAGGACCTGATGAACAACATTGGAAAATATATTACAAAAAAGAACGGTGAGAATTTCCTTAAATATAAGTGGTCTAATTCATCCATAAAAAGTTTTCTCTTAGTCTGTGATCCTGGGTGTGGACTTAGCTCATGAAAACATGTCTCTGGAGATCCCACACCAGGCACAAGGTCCAGTCCTGGACCTTGTATAGGTGGAATCCCAAATGTCCACTTTTAGAGCTCAAATGCTCTTCTTCCATCTTAACATAGAAGATCATCTAGAGGATGTAGTTTGCTGAAGGACTGAGTGGACTAAGTAAGAATCAGTTTGTCAGGAGTTTTCCTCAGTCCCTCTCTCCAATCTCATTGTTCTTTAATCCCTCACACATCCACTACTCAGCATCATGCTGTATGCTCTCCTTGTGCTGATTGATTCCAGACGTATCTCCAGGGGGAAAACCATTGTCTTATCCAGTGGCTGAGATGAAGGTGACTGTGAACTATGTGCCCATCCCAGGCCGAAGGTTTTGTGATCATGGTAATTGTTATGGAGATAACACTGTTTTCGAGAACAATACTCACATCAACTCTTTCCCTGGATGGAAGAGTAGCTGGTGTGCCCTTTCTACCTGCAACCAGCTCCTCCCCAAAAGCCAATACATGCTGCTTTTTTCAAAGGGAAAGGTCAGACTAATGGTGCCAAAGATCCAAAGAGCTAAACAAAGACTCTCCCAGGGAGATTAGTATCTGTCTTCCTAAAGCTGAGACAGAGCAAAGGAAAGTGCATGATCAGAACAAAATGAATTGCCTTGGATAGCCAGCATGAAAGGTAGAGATTTTTTGAAAGGTTTTTTGGCTCTTTCATTTTTTTAAAAGGATAATAGCCTTTAAAGTAAGTATGATTTTCTTTAAGGTCTAAGAGACACCCATATTCACTTTGAGTTTTGAGTTTTGAGCTTTGAATGACAACACCCTTGTATTACTCAGGGTTCTACCCAAAAACAGAACCAAGAGGTGTGTGTGTCTGTGTGTGTTTGTGTGGTGTGTGTGTGTCTGTGTGTGTGTCTCATAAGAAATTGGTTCAAATAATTGCAGAGGCTGACAAGTCTCAAAACATGTAGTTAACAAGCTGGAGCATCAGGGGAGCTGGTGGTATAAGTTTCAGTATGAAAGCCAGTAGGCTAAAGACCCAAGAAGAGTTTGTATTTCACTTCATGTGTAAGAATGATGTCTTAGCTCGCTCAGAGACCGTTGGGCAGGAAAAATCCTCCCTTCCCCAGGAGTTAACCTTTTCGTTCTATTCAGACCATCAGCTGATTTGATGAGGCCCACCCATATTAGAGAAGATCATCTGCTTTATTCAGTCTGTCTAGTTAAATGTTAATTTCATCCAAGAAAATCCTCACAGAAACACCCAGAATCCAGAATAATATTTAACCAAAAATCTGGGCATCTGTGGCCCAGTCAAGTTGACACATAAAATTAACCATCACAACCCCCACCTTCACCACATTACTGTACTTACTTCAATAGAAAGTATTAACTTAAAGGGAAAACTAGCAGGGGGAACAGGAAAAGGAAAAAGAAGGGCATGATATCTCACTATAATATTGTTTATCCTGATGTCCAAGAGGGAAAAATATGATGTCCAAGAGGGAAAAATATGCTTGATACACGATTGCTTATAAAATCAGCTGTACAAATTATGAAACAGGCATGGTGATATCACTCAATTTAGTGTAAAATTTTTTTAAGTCATGAGAGAAACAGAAACTGAATTGAAAAAACTGAAATACCAAGTGCTATTGCACGGACGGAACTTTTACTATCACATCAGATTATGTCCTTCCCCTGACCCCACTCCAAACATTTTAGCTTTGCTCTCTGTCCACTTGGAGGGCCTTTGTAAATGCAAGCATGCTTGTCCTTGGAGACATACAGCACATGTGGAAGTGTTAGGAAACCTGCAGAGGCACCTGGGCCATTCAGATTGATTGGTGGTGCAGTAAGTGGATTGAGACAACAGGGGAGCTGATTACTTATTATGAGATATGAGCTGTTACAGTGATGGGAGAGGGAAAGTTGGGAGGAGAATGGAGATTTTATTGCAGTTTAACAAAGAGCCTAATTCCTAGTCTCTTCTGAGACTGGCACACCACAGGGCTTGCTCCTCTATGCTAGCAGGCTTAAATTAGGTGACAATAAATCCTAGCTTCTGATAGCCAAAGTAACTTCTTTCTTTACTTCTTTACCCCCTTGACTCAGATGACCATGAGAACTAGAGTAAATACCAATGCTGGAGAAAAATTATGAAGGTAAAGTGATTCCAAAATTCTGTCAGGGATAAATGTGACTATCTGACAAGTTTCATAGTCAGAATGCTTTGGGTGACAGATGAAAATATTTCTCAGACTTGAAAACGCTAGCTTCCATTACTTTCTCTCCTATTTTCTTGCCTATTTTCCTGATAATGCAAATCTCACAGCAGAGAAAGAGAAGGAGAGAATAAAATAAAACCCAAATCTAATACTAAAATGAAGCTGTTGTTAAGTAGGGGAGGAGGCTGGGGGAGACAGAGTGAGAGAGAGTTTCCTAATGTTAAGCAGGGCCAGCAGATCACACAGAGGTGTAGTTATCAGATGCTCAAGAGTGGGTCCCTCAGTATCACAGTCCAGGCCGTGCTGAATATGGGGTGGGTGTGTGCGGGGCTATGAAAAAGATGCACAAAATGTTCAGGCGTAAGTTTTCAGGTTTTTGAATCTGCATTGAAGGCCTTCACCATCTACCCTTCAGTTGCATTATATGTGGTTGAGATGGGGCACTCCTGTTGTTTAAGATCTTACAGGCATGAGGATAAAAGATCTTTATCCCCACCAAAAAAATCATTCTTTCTTGGTGTAGTCTACTCACTTGGAAGAGATTTAAAGACAGAGCAAATTCTAAGGGATTTCCAGCCATCTCTCTCTGAGATGAGCTTCCTTCTTCTATGGAAGTATCACCGCGAGACTTCCCAGCAATGAGGAAAGCCCAGCAAGCACACAGAGAAACACCTTATTGAACTCAAGGTAAGCGAGGATTGCTTAACTAGGTTACAAAGAGCATAAATCATAAATGTAAATTAATTTTCATAAAATGATAATTAAATTTTCTGTTTATTAAGGAATATACACAATGACAATTTAAAAACTAAGCAAAAGGACATTTGCAACACATTTAACAGTGCCCTCCAACACAAAAGACATAAATAAGGAGAATAATACAAAATTCTACCAAGCACTAAGAAATCAAATAACCCAGGGCACGAGGAGATCAGCAAAGACAGAAACGGAAAACTCACAGAAGAAATTTGAATTGCCAGTACAGATATGACAAAACGCTTTGTCATTAGTAATCATGGAAATTCACATTAAAACCACAAATCTCACATTAATCAGGTTGGTAAAAATTTTAAAAGTCTGATGATATCATATGTTGGGAAAGATATGGATATATGAGGACATTTATACTTTGCTGGTGAATGTGTAAATTGATACAATCTCTTTTAGTTTGACAATAACCAGTAAAATTGATGTTGTACAAATCCTCTGAGCTGGTATATACCCTTAGGATATTCTTGAACATTTATGCCAGAAACATGTAGAAAAACACTTACAATAACATTATTCTTAACAGTAAGATCTGGAACCAATGCAAATGTTCATTACCTGGAGAGTGAATAGATTATGATATATTCAAACATCAAAGAAATGGAACACAACACAATAACACGTTGAAAAAAACTAGACCTATAGATATCAAATGTAGTTGAGAAAAAGAGTTGCAAAATATGTATGACTCTATATTTGTATGAAAAACATACAAAACAATCATGCACGCTTCTTAGAGGTTCATGTAAGTTCTAGTTAAAATATGAATAAAGACATAGGAATGAAAAACACTAAATTCAAGACAGTGCTTTTCTGGAAAAGGAAAATTATTTGGGAGAGTTCCAAAGGGGCATTTAGTTTGTTGACAATGTTTTATTCCTTAACAGGTTGTGAATGCACAGATATTTAATGTACTGTTTCAATATTTGTATGTCTTAAATATAGCAAATTAACTTATTTATTGATTGATTGACAACATCATCTATATTTATTGTGTAAATGTTTTGAAATATGTATATGTTATGGAATGGCTAAACGAAGCTAATTAACATTAGCATTACCTCTGTATAGCTCTGTGGTAGAACATTTGTCTGCAAAGCAAATAAACATTTTAAAATGGAAGTCATAGTAGCTGGCAATGTATGGTAAAGCTTTTGTTACCTTCCTTTTGGGGCAAAATATTGCTTTCAGAAACATTCTCCATACTTTTCTCAAAGCTATACAATCCATTCAAACATGTAGCAAGAAAGAACCGTGAAAACAAACAAAAAACCTGTTTAATACTAGGAAGACGTTACACCATGGCCAAGTACGTAGAGTATATGAAGTAGATATTCATTTTTGCCATGTCTGTGTTTAATGACCTCCCATTCCATGCTCTCTCTTTGTTAATAGCTTCATTTCCCTCTGAAAGACTCTCCTTCCTCCATTCACAACACACATGCTTTGCATGGACCTCTGTGAAGGATGTGACCTCTGTCAAAGCTAGTCACCACGTTACAGTGACTGGTTCAAAAGATTTTGCAAGAAGTCCTTGGAAAGGGACTCTTGTTGTTTTCCACTCCACAGGCTGAGACCAAGAGAGAATGTGCATGCCAAAGCTGCTTCAGGCTCTCTGTGAGCAGGAGGTTCTCCAGCTAGTCTAAGCATAAAGGACATGAGGAACAGAACCAAGTGAAGACAGAGCATGGGAGAAACCAAGTCCTGGTGGATTTCTCAAACTTTTCAATCAATCTGTGTCTGACACGAGTCCCACCTCCAAGCTCTTGGGAGTTGAAAGTCAATACACCCTCTTCAGAAGCCTGGTTTAGCTTTTCTCTTTCTTACCCAAAGTGGTCCTAGCTGATAAATCTTGTAATACTAGTAAAATATCAAAATGAAACCCCTTGTTAGTCATAGGAGCAATGGCAGTTTTGGCTGAAAGGAGAGTGCTCTGCCCTCCTTGCCCATCCATCTCCCATCTGCCAGGTCATCAGTTCCCTGCCACGCTTTCCTAACCAGCTCAGCAGTGAACAAAAGAAACACAGCTGGCTCCACTCAGATGCAATACCTAGTTCTTTTGTTACAGAATTGCCTAATCAAAACAACCAAAATTGGCTTCCCAGAAATTAAACCCTTCTTTTGACTGGAGACTCTTATCCCAGCCAAAAACACTTGATGAAGACCCAGTGAGGGAGTTATTGTTATCTTCATTTTGAATAATGTCGGAAAATGAAGGGAAAGATGAGTCTGCGAGGAGGTAATTTGTTTCTTCTGTCAGATGTTTTGCAATACAGGGGATGACCTAAATTTAAAGTTTCTTTAAACAGCATGTAACCAGACTAATGAAAATCAAAGTTCAAGGGCTTATTTCAATTATGATGGACAATCCACCCATTTGTAAGGATTTATTGACTAGCTGGGGAACATTTAAAATTTGCATTTCACTTGCCACTTTAGAATTTTTTCTAAGAACATTTAATCTTCTTTCCTCTTTCTCTGTTCTTTAAAAGGTCTTGACTTGCTATTCTTAAATGAAATTATCCTTGTCTGCTTCCTCTTCAGTGAAATGAAACCAGCTTTAAATAACTCACTTACACAGCTGAGTTTTAAAACTTTTTGAGCAAATACTTTCTCTCAAAGACCCTACAACTTGTGATACCACGAGTACTCTATTCTATCTTATTCTATTCCACTCTATTTTAAAGTACCTTGGAAAGGTACCTTGGTAAGGTACTTTCCACTGCATTAGCTGCTGTGGAAATAATTTCTCACTTTCAGAGGTGTTTTGTAATTATTTAGGAAAATCTTTGAACCAGCGAAATCACATTTTTTTTTTCTTTGACTTCTTTGACTTTTATCTAATATGGAAATATTTTCAATCAGTCAATAAAGTTAACGGTACCTGGAGTCTTGTCAGCTCTTATCAGTTTTCCTGCCCTAGCACCTGACTCCAAAGGGACTTTTCCAGTCATGTGCCTTTGTTCTTAGGTGCATTTAGTGAGTGACCTTCTGATCTACATGAAGAAGACTGATCCTACATTTTTCGGGCTCTTTTCCTACCTACTAGTTAGGTTAATTCAAAAGGGAGCATTGATAGGTGAATGGCAAGTAGAAGTAGGGGAGAATCATAGTCTTTCTTCTTCTTTTTGGATGAAGTCTTTCTTCATCTTCCATATGAGCTCTACTTTTTTTGTGTAAGCCTCTGGTCTGATTCTGGTTTCTACCTGGTAGAATTGGCTCTTGGTCTCTGTAAATGCCTCCTCACATTGCTAGTCTTAGGAGTAGAAACAGCTTTCTGTTGTGGCTGATCTATGGTTTGCTCTCCCATACCCTGTTTGTCTTTGTGATGCTTACAGCATCTGTGTTAACTAGTTCTATTAAGTTTCTTCCACTGAACTACCTGTCCTTCACTCTGCTTTCCACACTTGACTCTGATTGATATGTGACTTAAAATTGGATTATACTTATTATTCATTTAACCTACATTTTAAACTTCAGTTTTGGAAATAGAATTGAGGGTCCAAAATCCTGGAGGGAAGAGTATAGATAAGTGAGCCCAACATTCTGCATGGAGTTTTCTCTTGCATCTGCCAATTTCTAAGAGGCTGAGAAATCAAATAGAATTTAAGAGATTAAGAAGATAAGAAAATATTTCAGGAATCTCAAGGAACTGGAGAGAGAGACAGACAGAGAGAGAGAGAGGCAGAGAAAGAAAACTCATTTTAGGGTCTACCATAGAGGAGGGATCTTGAAAATAGCACAGACATTTAGTTGAGTCCCTAAATGGCTCCTTCTAGGGATGAGTAAAGTGGAAGTAGGCCAGACCTCAAAGAGTCTAAAACAAAATCTCAAGACATTCAATTACTGATTAAATCAAGGTGGTCTTCCCAAGGTGGTCTGTCAGTGGGAAATTAAGTTATATCTGGAGGAATATAAATTACCCAAAGCCTCAATATTTTCAAAAAATATCATAAAACATATCAAGCATGACAGAATAAAATATCATATGACTAAAAGTCAATAGGAAAAAAAGATAAAAATAACAGAGACATAATGTAATAAAATGTCAGATGTATAACTCCAAAATTTGAAACAATCAGTCAGGCACTTAAAACAACAACTATGGTTAACATGTGCGAGAAAATAGAAAATTTCACTGCAGAACTGCAATGTATAGTAAGAGACCACTGGAAATTCTAGAGTTAAAATAATTGTATTATATGAGTTAGTAGCAGTATAGTTGCAACAGAACCAATTAATAGTGAACTAAAATATAGGACAACCGAAAATAGATTGAAACATGAAGAGAGATATATAAATGCAAAAAATGAGGCATGACAAAATGTCTAAACAAATGACATCTCAGGAGGAACTGAGGGAGAAAAAGAATAGGGCAAAGAAGATATTTAAAGAGCTACAGGCTAAGAATTTCACAAAATCTAATAAAGACACTCAAAATCAAATTCAAGAGAATTTGCAAACCATAGCAGCATAAACACAAAGAAATCTACATAAGTAGATTCCTAATATAGTAAATAAAACTACAGTAACCAAAGTCAAAGTGAAAAAAATCTTAAAAGAAACCAAGAAATGTAAAAAAACTTGTTAGTTTTTTTTTAAAAAAAGCAATAATAAGACTGGCATGAACAACAAAAGGTAAAACAATATCAGGTTCTAAAATCAAATATCTACTAACCTAGAGTTTGATATTTCAAAAATGATGCTAAAATATTTTCCCATAAAAAAGAGAAAATGTATGTGAGTAGTCCCACATTAAAATAAAGAGTAAAAATATAAGGAAATGTCATGCAGATTAAATATGTTATTCAACTATAAATTATAAGACATAAATTTCTAAATTGGAAGAATCCATAGAAAACTTCAGTAGCAGATCTGATCAAGCAGAAGAAAGAATCAACAAAAAAGAGGACAGTTTACTTGAAATTATCCAGTAAGAAACACAAAAAGAAAAATAAGTTTAAAAGGTAAATAAATCATATGGTACTTACAGAACAACATCAAGAAAAACAATATACATGATATGAAGATTTTAGAAGGAGCCGAGGAAGAGAAAAAGTAAAAGAAAGAAAGCTTATTTAAAGAAATGAAAACAAAAATTGCCAACATCTGAAGAAGGAAATGAACAGCCAGACCTATGAATACCAAAGAATACCAAGTGGATTGATTATTGAGATACATTGTATTCAAGATACATTATGTTAAAATTGTTAAGAGACCAAGAGAATTTTTAAAGTAGTGAGAGAAAAACACCTCATCACACACAAGGGAATCTCCACAGGACTATCAGTGGATTTCTCAGCCGAAACCTTACAGCCAGGGTAGATTGGGATAATATGTTGAAAGTGCTGAAAAACAAAACAAAACAAACAAAAACAAACAACAACAACAACAAAAACATGACAATCAAGGATACTATACCAAGAAAATATGTTCTTTGGAAATGGAGAGATAAAGACTTTCCCATGCAAACAAAAGCTGAAGGTGTTCATCATTACTAATATTACTTTACAAGAAATGCAAAAGAACGTTCTTCCAGTTGAAAGAATGCTAATCAGCAACATGAAAGCAAATGAAGATGTAAAACTCACTGGTTAAGATGAGTATATAGCCAAATTCAGAATACTTTAATATTGTAATGGTGGTGTGTGAATCACTTTTAACTCTAATACAAAACTGCTAGTACAAAAGTTAAAAGATGAATGTATTATAGTTATAACATTTTAATGAGTACATGATATAAAAAAATACAAATAACATGAAAAGTGAGGAGGGGAGTAAAAGTGTAGAGTTTTTGTATGTGATTAAAATTAAGTTTATATCAACTTAAAAGAAACTGTTATAACTATAATATGTTTTAATTAAGCCTTATGGTAATCGCAAAGAAAAACCTGTAATAGGTACACAAAAGATAGGAAGAAATGAATGAAAGCATACCATTATAGAAAATCATCAAATAACAAAGAAAGACAACAAAAGAAGAGAAAAGAATGAAGGGAACTACAAATCAGTCAGAAAGCAATTAACAACATGATAAGTCCTTATCTATCAATAATATCCTAAAACGGAAATAGATTAAATTCTCCAATTAATGACAAAGATTGGAAGAATGGTTTAACATAAGAAGATACAATTGTATGCTACCTACAAGAGACTCACTTTAGCTCAGCATTCCAATAATAGAACACTATGCATAAATGGCATAAGCAAACCACTTATGCCTAGTGTTCCACTATTGGAATGCTGAACACATGGGAATTATTTATATACAACTGCTCAATTCATTGCCAAGGTCTGATTGCAAAAATTCAAAAAATTGCAACCTCAGGCATAAATGGGCACACATGTTAAAAGTGAGGAGATGGGAAAATATATTACATGTAAAGGGTAAGCAAAAGAGAGCAGTGGTGACAATAGTTAGACAAAATAGGCTTTAAGTAAATATTTGTTACAAGAGAAAATGATGGTTATTATATCATAATAAGAGGGTCAATTTCTCAATAGGATATAACAATTGTAAATATAGATGGATCTAAACATATAAAGCAAATATTAATACAATTAGAGGGGAAAGAAACAACCATACAATAGTAGGGAAATTCAATACCCTATTTTGAACGATGGATACATCATCCAGATGAATATCAATACTAAAAGCACAAACTTGAATAAATCAACTGATTTTAACAGACATATACAAACACTCATCCAACAGCACCAGAATACACATTCTCCTCAAATTCACAGACACATTCTTCTCAAAATGCACAGGCTCATTCTCTAGGGCAGATCATATGCTTGGCCACAAAACAAGTCTGAACCAATTTAAGAAGATAGAACTAGTATTAAATATCATTTCCAACCACGATGGTATGAAATTAAATATCCATAACAGGAGGAAAATTTGAAAATTCATAAATATGTGAAAATTAAGCAATACATTTCTGAGCAGCAAATGGGCCATAAAAATAAATCAAAAAAGAAATAAAAAATATCTTGAGACAAATGAAAATGGAAAGATTCACACAAGCACACACACACAAATTATAGGATGTACAAAAAGCAGTTTCAAGAAGGAAATTTGTAGCAAGAAATCATACGTTAAATAAAGAAAGATCTCAGATAAATAACATTCTACTTCAAGGAGCTAAAAAAAGGAGAATAACACCAAAGTTAGCAGAAGGAAGGAACCAATGAAGATTAGAGTAAAAATAGAGACTAGAAAAACAATAGAAAATCATGAAATTAAGAGTTGATTTTTTGAAAAGAAACAAAATTGAAAAACCTGCAACTAGATTAACTGAGAGAAAGAGAGAACACCCAAATAAAATTATAAATGAAGAAGACATTGTAATTGATGCAACATAAATACAAAGGATCATAAAAGGTTACTGTGAACAAATAAATGCCAATAAATTGCATAACCCAGAAGAAATGTATAAATTTCTGGAAACAAACAACCTACTGAGATTGAACCATGACAAAATAAAAAGCTGAAAAAATCGATAGTGAGGTTATTGAATTAGTAAAAACAAATCTCCCAAGAAATAAAAGCCCAGGAACAGATGTCCTCACAATGAAATTACGCTAAACAGTTAAATAAAAAATAACAATCCTTTTCAAACTCTTCCAAAAAATTGAATAGGTTGTACTTTCAAACTCTTTCTACAAGACCAGCATTACCTTGATACCAAATACAGAAAAGGATACCAAAAGAAAATGAAATTACAGGTCAATATCCCTGATTGAACAGAGATACAAAACTTCTCAACAAAATACTAACACACTTAGTTCAACAACATATTGAAAGAATCATACACTCTGACGAAGTGAGTTATATTTCTGGGTTGCAAGGATGTTTTAACATATGCAAATTTATAAATATGGTATACCACATTAGAACAAAGAACAAAAATAACATGATTATCTCAATAGATACAGAAAAATAATTTGAGAAAATTTAACATCCTTTCATGATAAAAACTCTCAATAAATGAAGTAGGGAAAGAATGTGTCTTAATATCATAAGGGCCATATATGACAAGCTCACAGCTAAAATCACACCCAAAGGTTTTAAAACCTTTTTCTAACTAAGATCAGGAACAAAACAAGAATGCCCACTCTCCCCATTTCTATTGAATGTGGTACTAGAATTCCTAGCCAGAGCAATTAGCAAGCAAAAATAAACAATTCAAATTGCAGAGAAAGTAGGTAAATTGTTTGCTGTTGACACCATCTTGTATACAGGCATATCTTGTTTTACTGCATTTTGCTTTATTATGCTGAATAGATTTTTTTGGAACTGTAAATTCTTGACAATGTTGTGTCAGACAAGTTTATTGGCATCATTGTTTTAACAGCATGTGCTCAATTTGCATCTGTGTTCCACATTTTGGTAATTCTTACAATATTTCAAACTTCTTCATTATTATTACGTCTGTTGTGGTAATCTATGATCAGTGACCTTTGATGTTATCATTTAAATTGTTTTGAGGCATTAAGAGTTGCATTTATTAAGTTGGTGACCTTAATGCATAAATGATGTGTGTTCTGACTCATCACTGACTGGTCCATTCCCCCACCTCTGTCCCTCTCCTCAAACCCTCACATTCCTTGAGAGACACAAATATGGAAATTAAGCCAATTAGTAACCCTAATTGAGGGTCTCACATCTCTCACTTTCAAACAAAAGCTAGAAATAAGTAAGATTAGTGAGGAAGGCATGGCAAAAGCCAAGATGGACTCAAAACTAACTAGGGTTCTTTTGCCAGTGTTAGTCAAGTGAATGAAAAGGAAAAGTTTCTGAAGGAAATTAAAAGTGCTTCCCGAGTGAAGACATAAATGAAAAGAAAGTGTAGCAGCCTGATTGTTAATATGAAGAAAGTTTGAGTGGTCTGTATATATCAAACCAGCTACAATATTCCCTTAAGCCAAAGCTTAATCTAGAGCAAGGCCTTAACTTTCTTCAAGTCTATGAATGCTGAGAGAGGTGAGGATGCTGCAGGAGAGAAGTTTGAAGCTAGCAGAGATTGAAGAAGTTTAAGAATCCATCCCCATAACATAAAAGTGCAAGTTGAAGCAGCAAGTGCTGATGTAGAAGCTGCAGCAAATTATCCTGAAAATCTGATCATTGATGAAGGTGGCTACACTAAACAATAGATTTTCAATGTAGATGAAACAGCCTTCTATTGGAAGAATATGCCATCTAGGACTTTCATAGCTAGTGAGAAGTGAGTGTCTGTCTTCAAAGCTTCAAAGGACAGCCTGATTCATTTGTTAGGGGTTAATGCAGCTGGTTGCTTTAAGTTGAAGTTGTTGTTCATCTACCATTCCAAAAATTGTAGGACACTTACGAGTTATGCTAAATCTACTCTGCTTGTGCTCTATAACAAAGCTTGGATGACAGCATATTCGCTTACAAAATGATTTCCTGAATATCTTAAGCTCACCGTCAGGATGCATTGCTCAGAAAGAGAGAGAAAAACAATTTCTTTCAAAATATTACAATTCTTTGGCAATGCACCTAATCACCCAAGAGTGCTAATGGAGATGTACAGGAGATTAATGTTTTCATGCCTGCTAACACAATATCCCTTCGGTAGCTGATGGATCAGGGACTAAATTTGACTTTCAAGTCTTGTAATTTAACTACTGCATTTTGTAAGGTTATAGTTGCCATAGATACTAATTCCTCTAGTGGATCTGGTTAATGTAAATTGAAAAGTTTCTGAAAAATTTCATCATTCTACATGCCATATAAAACATTTGTGACTCATGGGAGGAGGCAAAATAATCAAAATTAACAGGAATTTTGAAGACCTTGATCTTGACCCATATGATTGATCTAGAAAGGCTGAAGACTTCAGTGAAGGAAGCAACTACAGATGTGGTAGAAATAGCAGTAGAACTTGTGCTGTTTGGTTTTCTGTCCTTGTGACAGTTTGCTTAGAATGATGGTTTCCAGCTGCATTCATGCCCCTGAAAAAGACATAAACTCATCCTTTTTTATGGCTGCACAGTATTCCTTTACAATTAGAGGTGGAGCCTGAAGATGTGACAGAATTGTGACAATTTCATGATAAAACTTAAAGAGATGAGGAATTGTTTTTTATGAATGAGTAAAGAAAGTGACTTCCTTTTATTCTTCTTCTTTTTTCTTTTTTTAAGACACAGTGTCTTTTTCTGTCGCTTAGGCTGTTATGCAGTGTTACAATCACAGGCTCAAGTGGTCCTGCTGCCTCAGCCTCTTGAGTAGCTAGGACTACAGGTATATGCCACCACAACTTTTATATATATATAAAACTTTTCAAAAATACTGAAACTACAGGCTTAAGTCACCATGTTCAGCTGAGAAATTGGCTTCTTAAAATGAAATCTACACCTGGTGAAGATGCTGTGAACATTGTTGAAATGACAGTGAAAACCTCTAGAATGTTACATAAACTTAGCTGGGAAAGAAACTGCAGAGCTTGTGAGGATTGATTCCAAATTTGAAAGAAGTTCTGTGGTTAATATGCTAACCAACATCAATCACATACTACAGAGAAATCTTTCATGAAACAAAGAGTCCATCAATGTGGCAACCTTCATAATTGTCCTATTTTAAGAAATGTCCACAGTCACCTCAGCCTTCAGTAACCACCACTCTGATCAATCAGTAGCCATCAATATTGAGCAAGACCCTCTACCAGCAAAATTATTACAAAACTTACTAAAATTGTTAGGAGATTTTAGCAGTAAAGTATTTTTAAATTAAGGTATATATACTGTTTTATAGGCATGATGCTATTGCACACTTAACAGACTACAGTGTAATATTTACACAAATTTTATATGCACTAGGAAACAAAAATATTTGTGTGCCTCACTTTACTGTGATATTCAGTTTATTTAGGTGGTCTGGAACTAACCCACATTATCTTCAAATTATATCCATATAGAAAATCCTAAGAACTCCACCAAAAATCTCTTACAATGAATAAACAAATTGTTTAAATCTGCAGGAAAGAAAATTAGCATTTAAAAATATATTTCCTTTCTATGCATTAGCAATGAACTACCTAACAAACTAAGAAAACAATGCCATTTACAATAGCTTCACAAGCGGTAATTCTTAGATATACATTTAACCAAATAGTAGACATGGTATGGCATCAAAGGCACAGTCAACGAAATAAAAAGATAAACAAGTGGATCTGCATCAAACCAAAAATCTTCACAGCAAAGGAAACAATAAGAAAACTAAAAAGGCAACCTATGAGGAATTGAGTAAAATACTTGAAAATGTATATCTGATAAGGACTTAATTCAAAATATACAAGGAACTCATGCAATTGAATAGCAAAAACAAAAATACTCAAATAATTTTAAAATGGGCATTAAAACTGAATAGACATTTCTTCAAAGATGGACAGGTGGTCAACAGGGATACGAAAAGGTGTTCAACATCACTAATCATTAGGGAAATGCAAATCAAAACCACAGTGAAATATCCATGTCTGCTGTGATGGCTATTATAATAAATAACAACAAAAAGATAACAAGTGTCTGTGAGAATTGGAGAAAAGGGATTCCTTGTATACTGTAATAGGAATGTAAAATAATGCAGTCATTATGGAAAACAGTATGGACATTTCTAAACAAATTAAAAATGGAACTACCACATGATCCAACAGTTCCATTTCTGAGTATGTATTTAAAGGAATTAAAATCAGAATCTAGAAGAAATATCTGCATTTCTTTGTTCATTGCAGCATTATTCACAATAGTTGAGATATGGGAGCAACTTAATTGCTCATTAATGGATGAGTCGATAAGGAAAATGTGACATATACACACAATGGCATATCATTCAGCCTTAAAAAAACAAGGAAATCCTGCAATTTGCAACAATAGATGAACTTGAAGGACATTGTGCTAAATGAAGTCAGCCAAAGACAGAAAGACATATATTGTATAATTTCACTTATATGTAGAATCTAAAGTAGTAAAACTCATAGTAGCAAAATAGAATAGTGCTTGCTAAGGGCTGAGGGAGGAGGATGGGGAAGGGGATGATTAAAGCTTACAACATCTCAATTATGCAATATAAATAAATTGTGGAAATCTATACAGCATAATGTCATAGGTAATAATATTGTATTCTATACTTAAAATTTGCTGAGACTAGATCTTATGTTCTTTCCTAAAAAACAAACAAACAAAAACAGTAATAATAATAAAGGGATTGAGAGGAAACTTCTGGAAGTGATAGAAATGTTTGTGGCCCTGGTGATGATTGGTTACACTGCTATATATGTAACTCCAACCTCAATGAGATTTACTTATTAAATATGTCCAGGTTTTTATATGTCACTTGTATCTCAATAAAGTTGTTTTTAAAAAATAAATACAATATAAACTTTATGCTAAGGATGTCTGCTTTCATTACTTGTATTCATCATTTTATTGAAGGTTGATAAAAATAGAGATAAAATAATAAATCCAAATGTATAAGAATTGGAAAAGAAGAAATGCAACTGTTGTTATTTCTGTGCATATGAAAAATACAAAATAGTACATATGTAAATTATTAAAATTTATAAGTTGATCAGCCAAGTTACTGGGCATAAAGTATGTCAACCAAAGTCAGTTGAATTTCTGTATACCAACAAAATTTGTTTTTACTAACAAATATAGTAAACGTTTATATTGTAACATATTTCTTTACACTAATATTTAGTATTACAAAGTAGCAATGTAAAACATATCATTACAATAGCATCAAAAGTATCAAATAGCTAGGAATAAGTAAAACAAACTACATACAAAATCACTATAAAAACTAGAAAGTGCTAAGATAAATTAAAAAAAAAATAAAGGGAAGGCGATATCTAACAAAATGAACTGAAAAAATTCACATTGTTAAGATATCATTTATCCCAAATATATCTTTACCTATAGATTAAAAGCATTACCAATCAAAATCATACATTTTTTACCAGAAATTGATAAGTTGATCCTAGAACTTACATGAAAGTAAGAACTCAAAATAACAAAAATATTTTTGAAGAAAAAGATAAAGTTGGAGCACTTTAGCAGATAGCAAGAATAATTATAAAACTACAGTAATTAAAACTGTAGTGTTAAATGAGGATAGAGACATGCATAAGGGGACAAAGTAGAGGATTCATAAAGAGGCTCATACGCCTGATAGTAGACAAAGGTGTTACTGTGATACAGTGGGACAAGACTACTCTATTTCTTAAAAGATGATGAAACAAATCAAGGTCCAAATAAAAAAAAAATTAACTCTACTTCATCCATACAGAAAAATAACTTCCAATGGATTAATACCTACATATGAAAGATAAAAAATAAAGCCTTTAGAAACAACATAGACAACATCTTCAGTACCAATGGGAAAGACAGGATTTCTTAAACAGGACTTAGAAAGCACTAACCATAAAGAAAAATATCAAAGTGGACTTCATTTAAATTAAGAATTCTGATGGTTACAATACACCATAAAACTTTGAGCGAACATCATCACTCGCCAGCAGAGAAATGCAAATCAAAACCACAATGAGATACCATCTCACACCAGTTAGAATGGCAATCATTAAAAAATGAGGATGTGGAGAAATAGGAACAATTTTACACTGTTGGTGAGACTGTAAACTAGTTCAACCATTGTGGAAAACAGTGTGGTGATTCCTCAAGGATCTAGAAGTAGAAATACCATTTGACCCAGCCATCCCATTACTGGGGGTATACCCAAAGGATTATAAGTCATGCTGCTATGAAGACACATGCACACATATGTTTATTGCAGCACTATTCACAATAGCAAAGACTTGGAATCAACCCAAATGTACATCAGTGACAGATTGGATTAAGAAAATGTGGCACATATACACCATGGAGTACTATGCAGCCATAACAAAGGATGAGTTTGTGTCCTTTGTAGGGACATGGATGCAGCTGGAAACCAT
>NW_012105231.1:2149772-2152039 GCF_000951045.1 Mandrillus leucophaeus | reverse complement strand
AAGTCAGAATAGTCTTTTCGGAGGTATAGCGATGTGACTGGCCATGAGAAGTGCTTTTGAGGTGCTGGTTATATGCGATATTAAGGGCCGGAAACTTTTTCTGTAAAGGATAAGATGGTAAATACTTGAGGCTTTACAGGTCATATGATGTCTGTTGCAATAAGTCAACTCTGCTCTTGTAATGTAAAAGTACCCACAGGCAATATATTTTAAAATGAGTGCAACTAATTATGAACAGTAGAATATGAATTTTGGGTGTATAGTTTTCATGTGAATTTTGTGGAATATAGAATTCCTTTCATGTTTTCCAACCATTTAAAAATATAGAAAATATTCTTAAATGGCAAGCTTCCAAAAACAGGTGACAGGCCAGATTTGACCTCTGGGATGTAGTCTGTATTTTGAACTAATTTGTAGTTAAGTGAATGTGCTCTCTCTGTAATAATTCATTAAGCTGCAAACTTAAGATTAAGATTGGTGTACCTTAGTGCTATTTATTATGTTTTAATAAAACTCTTTATTAAAATATGCTGAGAAAATCTAGGTGACCTTGGATTTACCAATGGAGTTTTAAATATAACACCAAAAGCATTATCCTTGAAGAAAAATATTGATAAGCTGGACTTTATTAAAATTCAAAACTTCTGTCCTGTGAAAATCCCTATTAAAAGAATGAAAAGACATGCCACAGACTGAAAGAAAATATTTGCAAAATATATTTGATAAAAACTTACGCCCAAAATATGTAAAGAGCTCTTAAGCACATTAATATGAAAACAAACACCTCAATTAAAAAATAGGTAAAATATCTGAACATATAGGGAATCAAAAAAGATATACAGATAGCAAAGTAGCAGATGAAAATATGATCAATATCATATGTCATTTGGGAATTGCAATTTGAAACAACAAGGTACTACTACACATCTCTTAAAAATGAGTAAAAATAAAACCAAAAGCCTGACAGTATCAAGTGCTGGGGAGGTTGTTGAACAACAGGAACTCTCATTCATTGACGCTGGGAATACAAAATGACACAGTCATTTTAGAAAACAATTTGACAGTTTCTCATAAAGCTAAATATAGTCTTGCTCTATAATCTAGCAAGTAGTCCTAGGCATTTACCTACTTGAAAGGGAAACTTGTGTTCACACAAAAACTTGCACAGAAATGTTTATAGCAGCTTTGTTTATAACTGCCAAAAATCTGGAAGCAATGAAGATGTCCTTTAATGGGTGAATGGATGAACAGACTGTAGTACATCCGTACAATAAAATACTATGTAGTGATAGAAAAGTAATGAGCTATTAAACCATGCAAAAACATGGATGAATCTTTAATTCCTGTTACTGGGAAAAAGAAGGAAGTCTGAAAAGGCCAAAACTGTCCATTAATATGACATTCTAGCAAAGGCAAAATTCTAGAGATAGTGAACCAATCAGTGGTTGCTACTGATTCAAGGATGAAGCACAGGGGAATTAAAAGGATAGTGAAACTCTTCTGAAGATACCACAGTAGTGGATCCATGACTCTATGCATTTGTCAAAACCCACAGAACTTTATAGAAAAACAATGAACTTTAACGTATGCACACTTTATATGAAATTATTTAGGAGTTCAAAAGAATTCAGACTGTGATAAAGAATCTTTATTTATTATATTTATTTTTGAGATGGAGTCTCACTCTGTCACCTAGGCTGGAGTGCAGTGGCACGAACTTGGCTTCCTGTAACCTCCGCCTCCCGGGTTCAAGCGATTCTCTTGCCTCAGCCAAACGAGTAGCTGGGATTACAGGCACATGCCACCGTGCTCGGACAATTTTTGTATTTTTAGTAGAGACAGGGTTTCCCCCGTTGGCCAGGCTGGTCTCAAACTCTTGACCTCAAGTGATCCACCCACCTTAGCCTCCCAAAATGCTGGGATTACTGGCATGAGCCACCATGCCTGACCAAGAATCTCACTTTATTACAAATAGATAAAACAACTTCACTGTAGGGAATGGGGAAAAGTTCTTGACATAAGTAGCTTTGAAAAGGAGTGGATCCTAGAAGACTAAAGGAAAAAGGACCTCTATGTGAGCATTGTATTCTAGTTGAAAAAAATTGTTTTCCTACACTGGTACAGCTTAACAAATATCAAACTGTTCCATGGATATACTGGAATAGAACAATTAAATGACTGGATGGCAGATGGTGGAAATCAGTTTTTTTTACTGTTGGAGGGGAAGGTTACAGATAGGCAATGGAAGAAGTCTGGAATTATCTACA
>NW_012105231.1:2145940-2146547 GCF_000951045.1 Mandrillus leucophaeus | reverse complement strand
ATATATATTTAATAATTACATATTAAATATATATTTCAAACTATATGTGTAGTTTTATATATGTAGTTTGAAATATAATTATATATCTTGCAAAAGAAGGCTTTCAAATGTCTAATAAGAAGCAGGAAAATTGATCAATATCATCAATGATTAGGGAAAAAGAATTTAAAAACCATAATGAGATGCCATAAGGTATCATCATAAGTAGGTAAATATATATAGTATATGTAGTACTGATGGGTCTACAATAGAAAACTTATAGTACATGTGTTAGTAACACATGAGGTAATGGGCATATTAGTGCAGTGTTGGTAGGAATAAATTTTAAAAATCTTTTAGAAATATCTTTGACAAAATCTACTAAAGCTTAACTTTTCTATGCATTGTGACCCAGCAATTCCATATCGAAGCATGTATCCAGCAGAAATGCATACATACCTACATACAGGTAGACAATGAATAAGACATGAACAAAATTGTTCCCAATAACATTAATTATAATGTCCCCAAAATGACAAAACCTAAATGCCCAGCAACAGTGGAGTTGATGTTTATGTATATGACATATGTATCGTATATATATGACAAATATATCATATATATATAT
>NW_012105231.1:2131169-2143185 GCF_000951045.1 Mandrillus leucophaeus | reverse complement strand
TCTGAGTTGGAAATATCACTATGATGTGTGGCCTAATATTGATACATGTGGTTACGTCTAGAAAAATTATGGATTAGCATATATATATATATATATAGAGAGAGAGAGAGAGAGAGAGAGCAACCTTTCAAATCTATGGATTCTGCATCCATGGGTTCAATCAACTGTGGGCCAAAAATATTTGGAAGAAAACAATTCTATAATGTTCCAAAAAGCAAAACTTGGATTTGCCGCACTCCAAGTGCCATATTGAATCCACACAAATAAAGTGGTATGTAGGCATTGTATTAGGTATTATAAGTAATACACAGATTACTTAAAATATATCGAAGAATGTGCATAACTTGTATACAAAAACTACACCATTTTAGATAAGGGGCTTAAGCATCTGTAGATATTGGTATCTGTGGGAGGTCCTGGAACCAATTCTGGCCATGGAAACTGAGGGATGACTGTATTTCCTTGTTCTGCTATCTGAAGGGGACAAAAAGACATGATACCCCACCAGTAACAAGTGTAACCTAGGGCTTAGATCTTGTTTTTTAATATTATTTTTCAATGAAAAGAAGCAAGGGTTCTTAGAGAAATGTCTGATTCAATGACTGGAATAGGAAACACACAAAATGAGCCTGGAGCATCTTGTGGTGTCAGAAAGTAAGAATGCTAAGAACAAACAAACAAACAAAGAAACCCCACAATGATGGCGGTGTGTTGAACAGACACAGGAGCCAACCGAAAGAGCTCCCAGTGACCGGTGCTGTATGTAACAATTTGAACAAGACAATAAAGTAGTATTGGATTACATTCCAAAGTGTAAACTAAACAGGTATGATTCCATACTGATAGGGGAAATTATTTAATATACAGTTATGTGGCACATAATGACACTTTGGTCAACAACATACCACAAATATGAAAAGTGGTCTCATATGATCATAATACCCTATTTTTACTGTGTCTTTTCTATGTTTAGAAATCTTGAGATACACCAATACTTACCATTATGTTGTAATCACCTATTATACTCAGTACAGTAACATGCTGTCCAGGTTTGTAGCTTACAAGCAATAGGTATACCATATATCCTAGGTTTATAGTAGGCTATACTACCTATGTTTGTGTAAGTATAGTCTATGAAGTGTGCACAATGGTGATATGGCCTAATAATGCATTTCTCAGAATGTTTCCCTGTTGTTGTACTCCACCTTAAAGGAGGTAGAACATAAAGATTGGACTTTGCACAGTGACTTCCTCCCAAACAATGCAGTGTGGAAAGAAAGAAGGAGAATAACTGTCCTGTGGAGAAACCTGAAAAACACTACTTCAGCCATGTTATCAATATTTACATCAACAGCGATTAGCTTTGGCCATAGTATGTATTCTTCAACCCTTGGTATGATCTGATGAGAATGGCATTTCACCTCTGTTGTCTCCCTCCCTAAAATACATAAGTCAGGTTATTCATGAGGGAAACATCCACAAATTCCATCTGAGTGACATTCTACAAAATACCTGAATACTACTCCCCAAAACTGTCAAGGTCACCAAAAATGAAGAAATTCTGAGAAACTGTCATAGCCAAGAGGAGTCTGAGGAGACATAACAACTCAATGTAATGTAGTAACCTGAATGAGATCCTGCAACGAAAAGGGACACTAGGCAAAATCTCAGAAAATTAAGGTATATGGAAACTCTGTATTATCTTCATGTTTTTTCTTAAATCTAAAACTATTCTAATTTTTAAAAGTTTATTAGAAGATTGTCTTAAGGCTACTGTAGTTACTTATGCTTCCAAGTAAGTTTTGGAAACTGCCACTAGAAGTGTTCTGGATCAGATTACGACTCCAGTGTGGATTCTATCATTTACTTTTTTCCCACAATTTGGTTTATTTCAATATCTTCTTTACACTGAGAGAATATATAGGAAAATGGCCCATGGTTACATGATGCGAAGCATCTTATACTATTCTATTACCTCAATTATTGTATAGTTCTACATGACTACTGTAGTAATAGTGACCATTTTTTTCTCTCTCCTATAAATAATCATAGTAGCCACATTTTGTTTTGTTTTGTTTGAGACAAGGTCTCATTCTGTCACCCAGGCTGGAGTGTAGTAGTGTGATCTCCGCTCACTGTAGCCTTGACCTCCTGGATTCAAGCAATCCTCCCATCTCAGCCTCCTGAGCAGCTGGGACTACAGACGTGCACCACTACACCTGGCTAATATTTTTGTATTGTTTTATAGAAATGGGGTTTTGCCATGTTGCCCAGACTGATCTCAAACTCCTGAGGCTCATGTGACCCTCCTTCTTTGGCCTCCCAAAGTGCTGGGATTACATGCATAAGCCACCACACCAAGCCTTCCACATTGTTCTTATTAAGGTCTTATTATTAAACTTCCTTGTTCCAAGTTACTCAGTTTATTGAAGTCCTACCTTTATCATCCTTCTACAGAACAGTCAGTTAATACAATCTCCAGTGTACATTCAGTGTCCACACTCTACACTGGAGTGGCATAGACATTTTATATCCAATTTTATTGGCACCTTTGTTCTCACCTGAAATGCTAGCTTGAGATGACCTCTGAGGTCTCTTTTTCTTTCTCCTATCTGGTGGGAATGCCAGATTGACTTATTGGCTAAATATATCTCTCACTGGGCTTTTTTTCCTCTCCTGTTACTTAATTTGATTACCTGTCATATAATTGCTGGCCTGATATAAAAGTGCAAGTTTCTGGGGTCAGCTAAGACTTGTCTGATCTTAGAGAATTAGATTATTGAGAAAGGCCAAAAGACTAGCATCAAGCCCAAAGGAAGAGTGGCAACTACATATCTAATGCGAGTTGGGCAGAGTGGTGAAGAATGTCTAACCTACAGTCAGTTATAGAGCCCAGGTGACACAGTGTTCACTTTCAATGAATGGTTAGGTAAGAAATAAATTAAGATCTGTCCAATTATGGCATAATAAACAATAAGGAGTTTCTTCTTCCAAGAAACTTGTGATAGTTTGCTAATGTTCGAGGCTGGGCTCCAGATTCCAGAGGAAGATCATGAGGTTAGAGCCAGGGGTGAAGAACCCAAGGAGTGGAAAATGAACAGTCATGGTGGAATGTGAGGCTGGTGAGGAGCACTAATGCTGGAGGTTCACCCTGCATTTGCTCACTTCCAAGTAAACAGAGAACCGCTAGATGTTAAAGCCCAAGAATATAGCCTTAAGGGAAGGAGCCATTCTGATATATACATGTGTTAAAAGTCTTAGTCATTCAGTGGAATTTTAGAACCAGATTTTAGTGTTGATGGGCATCTGAAGGGACTACCTGTGCTTAGAGGACAGAAAAGAGATACACAGGACCATATTCACTGGTGGGAAATGGTAGTTTCTTTCTAATGCGCAGGTGGTTTCCAAGATATTAAAGTCTCATTAAGGACATAAAAGCTACAGACAAAATTTCTTTCTTCTATTGACTTGGATATAGGCAGGCCACCGCACATTCACTTCTTGCCATACACACTGTTACTGGTGATAAATGAAATGACATAGAACACATAGTGCCCTCACCAACTCACAGAGGGCAAAAGTTCTTGACAGCTGCAACTATGAAAAAACATTGAAAAAATTAATGTTTTTTCTCTTCCTCCTTGGCGTTCTCTTAGACTCTTCGTCTCACAACTCTGTCTCTAGGACTGCCTCTCAGTTCTCTCTCTCTCTCTCTCTCTCTCTCTCTCTTATTTCTTCTCCATTCTTCTCTATATTTTCTGTTTTAAAATTCCTGAGGGAGGGTGTGTAGGAGGTTGCTACTTACCAAGAATCAGAAGAAACAGCCAAAGCCCTGATGCTTTAGGATCAGAAGCTGTGTGAGCATCTGTGCTTGCCATTTATGTATGCACCTGTTACCAAACACACCGTATCCTTCAGAGAATCTGACCTTTCCCAAGAACTGCCCAGGACTTTCTCTTCAGCCTCTGTCTCCCCTACTTCCGTTTATGTTTCTAGGTCCTATGTCCTGGGTTCCCTTAATGTCATACTGGACTAACGACAACCATAAGTGGGTTTAGTGTCAAGTGTCCAAATCAGTGATTTTCAGTTGATTTTTGACTTCAGGAATGACTGTTTAAAATAAAATTAAGGGAGAAATTCAGAGAAGAGGGTTCAAGTACCACTGAGTCTGCGAGCCCTCACTGTTAATAACCTCCAAGAAAAAATCTATGTAATTCTTAACAGCTCTGTGATTAATAATATAAAAAACAATGAATGACTAAAGAATGTTATAAATTGCTATGTTTAATAACAAAGAAGGCGTGTCTTTTTTCTTGAAAAAATAGTTATGATGTTTGACACATATTTGTATACCTTGAAAAATTTATTTTAAAAATAAATTTATGTGATTTAGGGGAAAATTAGTTTTAGTTTTATCATAACCATAAAATTGACTGTTATTATTTCGTTTTAAAAATGTTTATTGAGTCTTTTATAGAATTTTATACAGAAATCATTTTAGGTGAAAATGTGTGAAATTTGTGAAATTTCTTTCATTGCTAAAAACAAGTATCACATTTTCATGGAAAATGTTCAGGAGAAATAATAAAAAAGAAAAAGGTAAGTACAATTGCAATAAAACTCAGTTTCACAATATAAGTCTGTGCTCTTATTTTTCTCTACATACTTTATTAACTGGGATAATAATTTTATAGCAACAAAAAGATTTTAAATAAAAGTATTCATATTTATGTTTTTTTGTAATGTATTTCTTATCTAAGTGCATATATAGTTTACCAAAATTGTAGTTATAATGCCCATGAAATGTTTTATTCTGTATTTTCACTTAATCTGGTATACTACAATTTTAAAATTGTTTTTAATAACTGCATAAAATATTATGGAAGCAATATGCTGTAGTTACTTAATTATTCCCATATGTTGGACATTTAATTGTCTCAAATTTGTCATCACTATTTTGTAATGAATGTTAAAAAATATATTTTTCTGTATTTTGGATTACCTCCTTAGATTCTCAGAAGTGGTATTACTGTGTTAAAGACTCTAACTATTTTTATCGTCTGGACATAAACTGCCAATTTGCTACCCATTAATGTTGTGGCAATTCATGATGCCAGCTACCCTGTAGAAAAAATCAGTTTCATGAAAAACTTTCAAGTACTTATCATTGTTATTTCCAGTTTTAGCTAACATAGTATGGTTATAACAGCATTACATTACTGGTTTTTAAAATGCGTTTTAATACATCTAAAATTAGATATTTAGTCAACTGTTCACCTACTATTAGTATTTCTTCTCTTGTTGCCTTTCTGTTTATCATACCAATGAATATGGCCTTTTAGTATTAAATATATATTTCTTAAGGATTCCTTAATATCCTGTATAATCTTAATAGTTTGTCTCACTTTTATTTTATATCAAATTTATTTACTTAATACTTATTAAAATTGTATGTGCAAAGTATCATGCTAGTTACTTTGAGTAACCTGGGGAACTAAATAGATGTGGCTCCTCCCTTTCCACTGTAAAGTGGGAGGCAAAAACTAAATAGCCAAGCAAAAAAATTGTTGTATTTTTGGAAAAATGCAATGAAAAAATTTAAAAGGTTCTGTGACAGAAAATTGGGAGAGGAAAACGTCTACTTCAAACAAGATAGTCTTGCTGAGAACATAGCATTGAAAGTGAGGGTAGGAAGACAAATAAAGAAGTGGAGGGACAGTTTTTCAAATATTAGGTAGATCAAGGGCAAAAGCCCAAATTTTGGAATGAGCATGTAAGCTTTGATGTACATATAGATCGCCATATCTGGTGAAAAGTGAGCCAGGAAAGGCCAGTAGGAGATGAAGAAGCAGAGATGGGACCACATGAGTCATTGTAGAGTGGGACAAAATAAAAAGAACTGACTTGTAGAAATGGTGGAATCAGAACCTCTGAAAATTCTCTCCTTTGTAAAATCGATAACAAAGAAAGCTGACAAAATTAGCCAGAATAATTTTTTAAAATTCTGGAAAATTTTTAAATCAATCTGGAGCGCATGTATTCAAGTGAAAGTATTGAATCTCAGTAACAGCAATGAGTTTTGTGACATTTTTAACTTATCCTATTCCAGTTTCTCTCTCCAACTCCATGGTAGACTTGAAAACCAACAACCTACACTGACACTGTAAACCTGTTGCCTAGCAGCCACCAAAGAGAGCAGAACGGAGTTCTTTCAAAGGCTCATTCCCAGAGAACTGTCATTATTTGACCTTTCTGATGGTTCCTAGGCAGCCCCTTCTTATAAGACTGTCTTTATTTCTCTTGACAGCAGCTCACCCAGGGTGAAACGTTTCTTTCCTCCATGGCATTTTCTAAGAATGTTTAGAGGCAATCGTTTAAATGTATGACAGCTTAATGCCATGTAGTACTACTAGGAAAAACAATAGGTTGACCAGTACACTTGAAAGGAAAATCTGAGAACAGAAGGGCTTTAAAAAGTTCTGAGATATTCCTGGGAATATAGAAGATTACACACATACAGATGGATGCACACATGCCCAGGGCTGTGGACATGTTCACAAAAGACCTTAGAAGGCCCCAGGCTTTTACTTTTGGTTAGCATTGAGGCTCTGCATAAATAGGACGTAAGGCTAAAGCAGACCTGTCAGTTGTGTAGAAGAGTGTTGAAGGCATCTCCTAACATTTGCACAGAGCCCACTGCAAAGACTGGGAGACTTAACTGGTATCAGGGATTTAAAAAAATATAACTGCTCAATCATTAGTGGACCATTAAGCTAACCAAGCAAAGACTTCAGTCACCACACCCAACAATGACTACAATATTTAAAGAATACGTTCAGAAAATTACTAAATAAATAATCAACAACAATTCTTGGGGAGTGAAGAGAAGTGATTTCTAGAATTATAATACTGTATCAAATAAAATGTCCAGTTTTCAACAAAAAGTTATGAGACATCCCCAAAAAGATATATGGTCTGTATGTAGGGGGAAAAGTCTCTTAGAGAAAGGGAAATATTGTCTTAGAAGAAAATAATTTTAAATCAGGTATTTTAAGTATGTTCAGCAAATTAACCAAAACCATGTCTAAAACACAAATGAAACATAAAATAATAATGTCCTATCCAACAGCAATTATCAACACAAAAATAGAAATTATTTTAAAAGTAGAAATTCTTGAGTTGAAAAGCACAAAGACTAAAAGTAAAACATTCACTAGGGTGGCTCAAGAGAAGTTTGAATCAAGCAGAAAGAATCAATGTACTTTAAGTTAAGGCAGTTAAAAAATCCTGTCTAAAACAGAAAGTAAAAGTAATAAAGAAGAAGGAACAAAGCCTCAGATATATATGGTACATCATCAGGCATACCAACATCTGCATATTGGGAGTCCCTGAAGAAGAGAAGAGGAAGAAATAGGCTGAAAGAGTGTTTACAGATATAATGGCTAAAAACGTCCTAAATCCAATGCAAAACACAAACATATATCTCATATATATATATGTATCTCGCAGATATATATGAATTTATAAGTTTTATTTTATAAGAGTTTATTAAGTATTAACTTACATGATGATTACAAGGTCACACAATGGGCTGTCTGCAAGCTGAGCAGCAAGAAGAGCCAGTCCAAGTCTTAAAGCTGAAGAACTTGGAGTCTGATGTTCAAGGGCAGGAAGCATCCAGCATTGAAGAAAGATGTAGACTGGGAGGCTAGGTCTGTCTCTCCTTTTTACATTTTTCTGCCTGCTTTAGATTCACTGGAAGCTGATTATATTGTGCCCAACATATTAAGGGTGGATCTGCCTTCCCCAGCCCACTCACTCAAATGTTAACCTCTTTTGGCAACACCCTCACAGACACACCCAGGATTATTACATTGTATCCTTCAATCCAATCAAGTTGACACTCAGTATTAACCATTACATACATATTTAAGAACCTCAATAAATTCCAATAAGATAAGCTGAAACAAATCCACACCCAGACATGTCATAATTAAACTGTTAAAAAAATAAGGAAAAAGAAAGTCTTGACTAGCAAGGGAGAAGCTACACAATGTATACAAGAGAGCATCAGCTATATTAAGAGCTGATTAATTATCAGAATAAATATATCTTTATAAACACAAAGGCCAGAGAGAAGCAGAATGGCACATTCAAAGTGCTAAAAGTAAAAAATTGACAACCAAAAATTTTATACCCAGCCAAACTAATCTTCAATAATGAAAAATTAAAACATTCACAGATTTTTTTTTAAAAAAAATAGAGAATTTGTCAATAGTAGATCTTCCTACAAGAAATGCTAAAGGTGACTAGTAGGTAAATATAAAAGAAAAAGTAAGTGATTTTCTTGTTTATAACTATTTTTCCCCTATCTGACAAAAAGACAACTTCATAAAGCAATAATTATATATCCGTGCTGATTGACATATAATGTATAAAGATAAAATTTGTATAGTGATAAAAGCACAAAGGGGGGAGGAGGAATGAGCCAAGTAGGAGAAAAGATTTTGTTAATTATTAAGCTTAAACTAGTATTGACACAAAATAGATTGTTATAAATTATGATGTATATTGTAATCTCCAGGGCAACCACTACAAACATAATTCAAAAAATGGTAAAAGAAACAATGAAATTAATGCACTAGAAAATAACTATTTAACAAAAAATAACTATAGTAGAGGAAGCATGGGGAAAAAAGCTGTAAGATATATAGAAAGCAAATATCAAAATAGAAGAGGTAAATCTTATATTATAAATAATTACATTTAATGTAAATAAATTAAAGAACTCCAGGGAAAAGACAGAGATATAATTGATATAAAAAAATCAAACAATATGATACAAATATGTGCTGACTACAAGTTACATAATTTACATACAAAATCACAAATATGTTAAAAGGCAAAAGGAGGAAAAAAGATATATATCATACAAACAATAATCAAAAGATCGTCAGCTTAATTATATTAAAGTTAGGCAAAATGGACTTTCACAAAAAGCCAAAAAGATAAAACTTGGTGCTAGAGACAAAAATGACATTTTATAATCATAAAGGGAAAATTTATCAAGGCAATATGACAATTATTGGTATATAGACAACAGCAGAGTCCAAAAATACATGAAGAAAAAAATGTATGTTATAATCATATAAATCATTTCCAAAAGATTCTACCTGCCCTCTTATTATCCCTCCTGCCCTCTTTATTAAATATTATATAATTAATTAGTATTTATTATTTGTAATAGCATTTAATGTAAGATATGCCTGCTTAGCAAATTATTAAGTTTACAATACAGTGTTGTTAAGTATAGGCACGGAAGAAATGCAAATGAGCACAGGCACTATGTTATGCTGTAAATCTCTATAATTTTATCTTACATAATTGAAAGTCTATACTGTTTGATTTTAATATCTTTCCATTTGCCCTTCCTCCCATCCCTCGCAACCACCATTTTACTCTTCTGTTTCTATGAGTTTGACCATTTTAGATTCCTTATATAAGTGATATCATGTAGTATTTATTCTTCTGTATTTGACTTATTTTTCTTAGCATATTGTCCCTCAGTTTCATTGTTGTAAATGGCAGAATTTCTTTTTTTATGGCTGAATAATATTCCATTTGTAGGTATATACAGCATTTTCTTTATTCATTCATCTATCAATGAACATTTACATTGCTTTATGCATTGACTAATATGAATAATGCTGCAAGGGACCAGATAGTGAGATATCCCTGCAAATAGAATTGATATTGATTCTAATATCAATTCCTTTAGATACATACCCCAAAGTGTGACTGTTTGGTGGTATACTAGCTCTATTTTTATTTTTTTAGAAATCTCCATACTGCATTTCATAATGACTCTACCAATTTACTTTCCCACCAACAGTGGTGTAACAGGGTTCATTGTCCTCCAGAGCCTTGTCAACAACCGGTGTTTTTTTGTCTTTTTAATAATAGTCATCCTAACAGAAATGAGGTGATATTCACGGTGGTTTTGATTTGTATTTCCCTAATGATTAGTGATGTAGAGCCTCTTTTCATATAAACCTGTTAATTATTTGTATGTCTTCAATGTAGAAATATCTATTCAGTTTTTTTCCCATTCTAAACTGGCATATTTAAATAAATAAATAAATAAGTAAATATTTGCTCTTGAATTGCAGACTTTAAAGAGCTAATATTTAAAATATATAGGAACTCAGACATAAGGCTTGCAAATATTTTCACTCATTTCATAGTTTATCTTTTCATTTTGTTGATTGTATTTCATTGCAGTTATGAGGTTTCTTGGTGCAATGTGAATACCCCTTACTAATGTTCGCTTTCATTGCTGTGCTTTTGGTGTCATATTCAAGAAATCGTTGTGAATCATTCCTTGCCAAGAAGGATTTCTCCTGTTTTCTTTCAGAAGTTTTATGGTTTAATATTTTAAATCTTCAATACACTTTAGTTTGATTTTTGTATATGGTATAAGATAAGGGTTCAATTGCATTTTTTTTTTTTTTTGCATGTGAATACCCAGTCTCCTGATTACGTTTATTGAAGAGAACATCTCTTCCCCACTGTGTATTCTTGGCACCCTTGCTAAATATCAGTTTACCATGTATGTGTAGGTTTAGTTCTGGGCTCTCTGTTCTGTTACATTGGTCTATGTATCCATTTTTATACAAGCATCATACTTACACTGATAACTGTAGCTTTGTAATATATTTTGAAATTACAAAGTATAACACCTCCAGCTTTGTAGTTTTTGTTCAAGATTGTTTTGACTATTTAAGGTCTTCTGTGGCTCTATATGAATTTTAGGGTTTAAAAATTTTTCTGTAAAAAAAAGGTTACTGGGATTTTGATAGGGATTGCATTAAATTTGTAGATTGCTTTCAGTAGTATAAACAATTCAACAATAAAAATTATTTGAATCCGTGAACACTAGATGCCTTTCCATTTATTCATTATCTGCTTTAATTTTTTTCAGCACTTTATAGTTTTCAGTATACATATCTTTCATCTTTCATTCTTTCATCTCCTTATTTAAGTTTATTCCTAAGAATTTTCTTCTTGTTAATGCTGTTTTAAAATAAGAATCAATAAAAGAAGGAAATTTGGGAAACTAACTAATATGAAGAAATTTAACAATGTGTCTCTCATAAATCGATGTGTGAAAGAGGAAGTCTCAGTGAGAAATTGGGATAGATTTTGTGATGAAAGACAGTAAAATCAACACATACCAAAACTTAGAAAATTCAGTGAAAACAGTGCTCAGAGGTAAATTAAGCCATAAACAGCTATATTAAAGAAAAAAACACTTTTTAAAAAACAATCAAAATGTCCTCCTCAAAAAGTCGAAAAAGGAGATCAAAATATACACTAAGCAAATAGAGGGAAGGAAATAACAAAAATTAGAAAGACCCTAAATTAAATAGATAACAAAAAACAACACAGAAAATCAGTAAAACCAAATTTTTAATACAAAAAGGGGCACCCCATAGAATAGACAAAACATTTACAAATCATGCATCTGATAAGAGAATAGAATATAATTCTAAACAAATAAATAACCCTTATAACTCAAAACTGTAAAGAAAAAAGATCCATTTTTTAAAATGAGTAGGCTTGATGCAGTGGCTCACACCTGTAATCTCAGCACTTTGTGAGGCCGAAGCGAGTGGATCGCCTGAGGTTGGAAGTTCCAGGTCAACCTGGCTGACATGGTGAAACCCCATCCCTACTTAAAAATACAAATTAATGTCGTCGCGTGCCTGTAATCCCAGTTACTTGGGAGGCTGAGACAGGAGAATTGCTTGAACCCGGGAGGCGGAAGTTGCAGTGAGCGGGAAACGCGCCACTGCACTCCAGCCTGGGCAACAGAGTGAGACTCAGTCTCCAGGAAAAAAAAAAAAAAAAAAGGCAAAAGACTTGAATATATATTTTTCTAAGGAAGATATACAAATGGTCGATAAGCACATGAAAAGATGCTCAACATCTTTAGTCACCGGGGAAATGCAAATCA
>NW_012105231.1:2128926-2131119 GCF_000951045.1 Mandrillus leucophaeus | reverse complement strand
TGAAGAAATTTAACAATGTGTCTCTCATAAATCGATGTGTGAAAGAGGAAGTCTCAGTGAGAAATTGGGATAGATTTTGTGATGAAAGACAGTAAAATCAACACATACCAAAACTTAGAAAATTCAGTGAAAACAGTGCTCAGAGGTAAATTAAGCCATAAACAGCTATATTAAAGAAAAAAACACTTTTTAAAAAACAATCAAAATGTCCTCCTCAAAAAGTCGAAAAAGGAGATCAAAATATACACTAAGCAAATAGAGGGAAGGAAATAACAAAAATTAGAAAGACCCTAAATTAAATAGATAACAAAAAACAACACAGAAAATCAGTAAAACCAAATTTTTAATACAAAAAGGGGCACCCCATAGAATAGACAAAACATTTACAAATCATGCATCTGATAAGAGAATAGAATATAATTCTAAACAAATAAATAACCCTTATAACTCAAAACTGTAAAGAAAAAAGATCCATTTTTTAAAATGAGTAGGCTTGATGCAGTGGCTCACACCTGTAATCTCAGCACTTTGTGAGGCCGAAGCGAGTGGATCGCCTGAGGTTGGAAGTTCCAGGTCAACCTGGCTGACATGGTGAAACCCCATCCCTACTTAAAAATACAAATTAATGTCGTCGCGTGCCTGTAATCCCAGTTACTTGGGAGGCTGAGACAGGAGAATTGCTTGAACCCGGGAGGCGGAAGTTGCAGTGAGCGGGAAACGCGCCACTGCACTCCAGCCTGGGCAACAGAGTGAGACTCAGTCTCCAGGAAAAAAAAAAAAAAAAAAGGCAAAAGACTTGAATATATATTTTTCTAAGGAAGATATACAAATGGTCGATAAGCACATGAAAAGATGCTCAACATCTTTAGTCACCGGGGAAATGCAAATCAAAATCAGAATGAGATACCACTTTATATCTACTCAAGATAGGCAATAACAATTGTTGGCAAGACGTACAAATATTGGAACCTTCATAGGTTGCTCATAGGAAGGTTAAATGTTTGCAGCCACTTTGGATAAGAATTATACATATGTAAAACATAGTTACCATATTAACCAAAAATTCCTCTTCTAGGTATATACATATGAAAATTAAATATTTATTAGTTTTTCATGCAAAACATTATTTTTCATGCAAAAACTCATATATGAATGCTCATATCACTACTGTTCATAATACCACAAAAGTGTAAAAACCACAAGTATCCATCTAATGATAAATGGTTAAACAAATATAATATATTGATACAATGAAATATTATTCAATCACAAAAAGTAATGAGGTACTGATACATGCTAAATATTGATAAACCTTGAAACATTAAGCTAAGTGGAAGAATGCAGACAAAACGATCACATGTTGTATGACTCAATGTATATGTAATGTCCAGAATAGGCAAATCCATGAGAAAGCAAATGAGTAGTCGCCAGGCTTGAGGGTGTGAGAAGCAAGATGGACTACATGTGCATACTTGGTTTCTTTTTAGGAAGGATGATAAAAGTGTTCTGGAATTCAATACTGGTGACGGTTACACAACATTGCAAATATACTAAAAACTACAGAAATGTACACATTAAAAAGGTAAATTTTATAACTTGTGATTTACATCTCAGTAAAAATATTGTCAAAAGAATTAAAGAGTTTGGATCTTATTTTAAGTGATGTGACAAGCTACTTAAGGAGAAAAGTGATATGGTCTGATTTTTAAAATTATTTTTTCATCGACTCACACAGATATAACACGCATGCAAAATTGTATACATCACAGGGACGACTCCTCTGTTACCACTACCCAGGTCAAAAAAAGGAAACATTCTCAGGACACCAGAGACCTTCCTCTTCCTTCACCGTATTGCCATTCCTACCTTCCTTCCATTGTTCAGTCTTCTAGCAACAGAGAACAGTTTTCTAAGAAAATTCAACTTGCAATTATATGGTATGCATTATTTTATGTTTATCTTCTTTTACCTAACATTATCTTTTAATGGTTCATCCATATTATTTCAAGTAATAATCTCATTGTTCTATATTATTTCACCATACAATTTTACCACAATTATTACCATTTTTTTTCATACTACTATTCATAGACAAATGGGTAGTTTCTAGATTGAATCAATTACAAATACTGTTGCCATTAATATTCTAATATCTCTCTTATCCTGAACATAGGTACACATTTCTTTTGAGTA
>NW_012105231.1:2119141-2125136 GCF_000951045.1 Mandrillus leucophaeus | reverse complement strand
TGTCTTTTTCCTATAATTGTTGATTATAATTCATCTGCTTTGTTATAAATAGTTTGAAAATGCATCTTTCAAATTCACAACTCATTATTTTTAATGTAATGTACATTTTCAAGGTGGTTGTGAAAATTGAAGAGAGTTTTTCCAAGTTTTTTCTACTTACAATCAGTAATATTTCAAAGAATTTAAGCTTTTTTTTTAAACTGTGTATATTCTTAAATACTCTTTGGATTAATGACCTGCACAATGCAGACATTATAATAAATTCTATTTTGCATAATTTCTATCAAAAAAGAAACAAAAATCTGGCTTTATAATTGTATGTGTTACCCTATCAAATATATTCTTGAAAAGAGAGCACTTCTGTGCTCGGACGGGAACACATAGCATAGAACATTGAAGGCAAAGGGAACTGAGTCTTTTGCTTCTAATTTTACATGTTAGATGAATAGAAGTCTTTCCCACAAATTAGCTTCTGGCTTTATACATTAAAAACCTTGTTTGTATCCTCTACTCTGATAATTTTGGTGTTGCATATTCCACGTCACATTTGTATCACGATAAATCCTGAGTGATGCATCTTTGTGCTATGCTTCGGGGTGAACTGTCACAGTGAGTAATAGGAGTATAACTAGAATCTATTTCTACACTTGTGGGAAAGTAATGCCATTACAAAGAAGGGGCTGTTAACAACATATTTCCCACTGGACCCAAACTAAATATATCCCTAATTCAATAGGTTTTTTTTTTTTGAGTTCCCAAAGAGATTGGGACACCTTTAATGTCACCTGATCTAAGAACAAATGCAACAGAAATTGAAACAATTTTTCACCAATTGCAGGTTAAAACAACCCACAAAACTTGGTTTTAATAATTTTTATAAAACATTTTCCCATGGAAACACATTTTACCATCTTTCTCAAAGGCTTGGGAAGACCCATAAAAGTGTGGTTAATTTTCATTAATTTCAGGGTAAATCCATTTCTGCTGCATCTTTTCTTACTCTGTGGCTTGCCTTTTCATTCCTGTAATGATACCTTTGAATGAACACAAATTCTTCATGTTTTAAAATAAATGTTATTATGTATATTGAAGGTACATGACATGATGTTACAGGATATGTAGGAAATATGTGTAGTATATACAGATACTATAAAGAAGCAAATTTACATATCCATCATCTCACATAGTTACCCATCTTTGTGTGTGTGACAGAGCAGGTAAAACCTACTCACTAAGCAAAAATTCTGAATACAATACAATACAGTATTATTAACTAGAGTTCTCGTGTTGTACAATATATCTCAGGCTTGTTCATTCATCTATCTCCTACTTTATATCCTTTGATATAGTTCTCCCCATTTCCTTCCCACTGAAACCACACCAGGTAACCACTTTTATTCTCTAGTTGACTTTTCTTCAAGATTCTATATATAAGCAAGATTATAATTTTTCTTTCTGCGTCTGATTTATTTCACTTAGCATAACATCCTCCAGGTTCATCCATGTTGTGGCAAGTTGCAGGATCTCCTCCTTTTATAAGGCTGAGTAGTATTTCATTGTGTATATCTACTACGGTTTCTTTGTCCATTTATTTGATGATGAACACTTAGATTGTTCCCATATCCTGGCTATTGTAATTAATGCTGCAATGAATATGAGAATGTGGATATCTACATGAGGTGGTGATTTCATTTCCTTTTTATATATATCCAGAGGAGGAATTGTTGGGCCACATAATAGCTATATTTTTAATTTATTTAGAAATGCTTAATTTTTATGTCACTCAAATTATCCCTACTACCCTTATTTGTTGTTTTTGTGTCTTATCATACAAAAGTCATAAAAATATTATCATATGCTACCGTACATAAGATTTATTGCTTTTAACTTTTACAGAGGATTTGCTCCTTTTGTATTTTGATCTAAAATCTATCTAAAAGTAAATGTTGTAAGTTGTGTGAAATAGTGGGCGAAGGTTCATTTTTAATGCACTTATTGAAAATCAGTATAATTCAATGAAATAGATATGAGAACATAAAATACGTAATTCCACTAAATACCTATATTTATAAATTCAGGTATTAAAATACATTAAGATCATTTTTGACATGCACTTATAGCTATAAATTGCTCTATATCCATGGCTTTCATAAACCATTAATCTTTTTTTCTTTTTGAGACAAGTCCTCTTTCTGTCACCCAGGCTAGAGTACAGTGATGCTATGATAGCTCACTGTATTCTTGAAGTCCTGGGTTCAAGTGATCCTATAGCCTCAGCCTCCTGAATAGCTGGGACTACAGGCATGCATCACCATGCCCAGCTATTTTGAATTTTAATATTTTTTTTTTGTAGAGATGTGGTCTAACTATGTTGACCATGCTGATTTTGAACTCCTGGCCTCAGGCAATTCACCCACCTTGATCTCCCAAATTGCTAGGATTACAGGCATTAGCCACTATGCCCAGTTTCATGAATCTTAATATGCCTACTCTTATTATCATTCAATTAAAATATATTTGTGAATTTTTCCTGCGATTTCTTCTTGCCTTTGGGATATTTTGAAGAGAATTATTGGATATTAACAGTCAGTAGTCATTTTTATCAACATTCTTCTGAAGGTTAAGAGTGTCATGTGGCTGATTCCAATTCTTCTATTTTATCTTGTTTCCAGCAGATGTATTATCATGTGCCCAGGTAGAGTCTTGTTTATATTTATTCTGCTTGGATTTTCAGTACTTCTTGAATCTATTGTTGATAGCTCTCATATGATTTAGAATGTTCCCAGCAATCAACACTTTACTTATGGCCTTATTCTCTATTGTTTTCTTCTAGGATTACAATTTCACAGGTGTTAAACTTTTTCACTTTTAACACATGTTGCTCAATCTCTTTGTTTTCCATTCTTTTGAATGTTTATGTTCTGATAAGTATATCTTTTTATTTATCTTCTATTTTTCTAATTGTATCTTTAACTGTGTCTATCCTGTTGGTAATCATATTTTGTGAATTCATAATTTTAGTTCATATACCTGGCTTTTTATTTTTATTTGTATTTTTTGTATTACTATTTATCTGCCAATATTCTCCATCTAGTTCTTTAGTTTCTAGATGATATTAATCACAATTATTATAAAATATTTATCTAATGATACATAATATTCTGAATGTGTATTTATTTTCTTGGTTTTTGATCACAGTTGTGTTTCATGCTAAGTTATTTTTGATACAGAGTCATTACATATAAAAACTTGAAAAGAAAATGTGAAGATGTGAATTATATGTTCTTCTTTTCCTCTATGTCTTTCTCTATTCTCTGGATTATTGAACTAAGAAAATCTATCACTCCTGGTAATTATCTCATTCCATCAAGCAGGTTTTTAAATATTTGGTAAATTTTTTCTAGTTACTCTTTATGGAAGGATTGATCCAAAATCAGCTAATTCTCCACTGACTGTAGCAGAAGTAACTTGTTCTATTTTTCCAAATTGGACCTAGTTCTGGACTCTGTGTGGGGATTTTGTCGTTGTTGTTATTTGTTTAGTTTACTAATTTCGGTTTTATTAGGTCCAAAAATATTACTTTAATTATTATTGTTTTCAATTATGCTTATATGGTAGACAGATAGCAAGAGCGGCCACATATTTTCCTATCTCTGTATTTATGATTTTTTGTAATGTGAATTTGAAGCTTTTCCCACCAAAAAATAAAATCTGTTTTCATACCCTTGGATTTCAGTTGGCCATTTCAGTTTTTTTGGCTAGTGGACATTGACGAATATGACACATACAGAGAATTGAAAAGCACTTGTGCATTGGGCTTTCTTTGTGACTGCTACCATTCATCATGCAATTGAACCTGGAATATTTTGCTGAATGATGAGAGACATGTGACAATTATCACCTTAGGTGACACTTATTCAGCCACTAGATATTTTAACAAGTCCATCATTGTCCACAGAGTCTCAACAACATAAGAATAATGTCTATATATATATATATACACACACACACACACATATATATTTATTTATTTATATATTGTGCTTTAAGTCACTAAATTTCAGGGCAGTTTGTTATGCAACCAAAGCTAACTTTTAAAAGTGGGCACACAGGAGTGGGAGGTCTGCCATAATACAAGCATAAAATATTTAACATTGTTTTCGAGATTGGGTGACAGGAACAGGCTAAACAAAGTGAAATAAAGCCAGGCAGTAAAAACTGGAAAAAATGTGAATAAACTTAGTGGATACTGAAAAAAAATTACAAAAGATTGCTATAGCAGGATAAAATAACATGATATATGTTCTGTAGCAGCATATAAACTGGCAAAATGACTGATTTTGGTAATTAGAAGATAGAAAATATACCTAATATAATTTAGCTATGTACTCGCTGTATTACAGAGTGCTAAAAGTGTAATTGGCTTATTTCAGCTATATAAAATGTAATGTGATGAGAAAAATGTGCTAAGAAGAAAGTTACTCTGCAAGAATATAGATGAAATTGGAGAAGAGCTAGTTCTTGTTGGTTTTGAAAATAAAACTGTTTTTGATTTTGAGGTTTGAAAAACCTCAAAAATATTATCCAGGTGAGAAGTTATCTCAATGGAAAGATCAAAATGAATGATTTTGAGATCCTTTGTTAAGCTCCAACAAAGATAAGGTAGTGCCTAGAGATTTTCTCTGTTCTACCAAAGAGCATCCAAAAATTTAAGTGTTGTCCTGTAGTACCCTGATATGCCAAAGGGGAGAGAAGCCTGTCTCAAGATGAGTTGTGGATATGGGTTTTGTTGAATGTAGTAGATTCAAGTCAGATAGCCAGGACACCTGCAAAGTCGTTAAAATAGTTGTAATCAATAAAGCACTGACAGTTTGAACTAAAAAGAATTGTGATTGCTCAAATTTCAGAAAGCTTCCTGGGCTTTCGACTTTCTACAGGTAGCGAGAAGTCTAAAAACCTATTCAACTGCAAAGAGAGGCCATTTTATATGGGAAAGGAAGACATCTCAGATCAGACCCAAGAGCTGACAACAATGGACTGTCAGGGTGAAATAGAGAGTAATGGAATGGGGAATCACCCAGGGAGCAGAAGTGCATCCTTTCAGTTACTACTTCTTCTGAGATCCACCAACTCCTCTGCCTTCATTACATTCCTTTCATTCTTCTCCATCACTCAACTTGGTCTATGAATTTTGGTAGAAGACCACAGTCTCCCATTTATACATTACTCCTAAATATAATGCTTATGCAGGGACCTCTGCATCACCTTTAGGACTTGTGCTATTGCAAATCAAACCCAAGACCCTCTGCCCCTAATCCACTCCGACTTTAACATCCCTTTGCATTCGTTTTCCAAAGCAATGAGCACAGTCTATTTACTTGAATGAGCAAGGAAGAAAAAGTGAATTAATTATCTGTATGAAAGAAAAAGATGACTAACATCTCAAAAATATTTTCAGGCAAAACTGACTTCTTACTATCTACTTTCAGTTCTACTCTTATATCTTCCAAAATATTCTTAAGGCTAATATATAGAATTCATCACATTTTAACATTAAAAATGGTTTATTTTTAATGGAAAAATCAGAATTATGCATACTTATTTGGTACAATGTGATGTTTTGATCCATATATAAGTAATAGAAAGATTCAATCAAGTTAATAAACATCTTTCACCTCAGCAATTTATCTTACATATGTGTGGTGAGAAAGTTAAAAATCGATTTTAGCAATTATGAAATAAACATTATTATTTACTGTAGTCACGATGAAATGAAAGAGCTCACTAGAACTTATTCCTCCAGTCTAATTGAAACTTTGTATCTTTTAATCAACATTATCCCTGCCCTTACTCCTCCCCCTTCCCACCAGTTGCTGGTAATTATCTTTCTACTTGTGTTTTCTATTTCTTTTTTTTTTTAAGAATTTACTTGTAAGTAAAATCATACAGTATTTGCCTTTCTGTGCCTGTCTTATTTCACTTAGCATTATTTCCT
>NW_012105231.1:2108166-2118636 GCF_000951045.1 Mandrillus leucophaeus | reverse complement strand
AGCCAGGATGGTCTCGATCTCCTGACCTTGTGATCCGCCCGTCTCGGCCTCCCAAAGTGCTGGGATTACAGGCTTGAGCCACCACGCCCGGCCTAATCATCTCTTTGATAGTAGCCATTCTAACAAGTATAAGGTGCTCTTTGTGGTTTTAATATGCATTTAACTAATGATTAGAGATATTGGGCATTTTTTTCACATATCATTTCACCATTAATTTTTTGAGCAATGTCTGTTCAGATTCTTCGCCTGTTTTTTAAATTGGGTTATTTGTTTTCTTGCTATTGAGTTGTTTATATATTTTTAGATATTTGCCCCTTATCAGATATGTGGTTGCAAATATTTTCTGTCAATCTATGGGTTGTCTCTTTACTCTGTTAATTTTTTTTTTAATGTCCAGAAGCTTTTTAGTTTAATATAATCTCATTTGTCTATTTTTACTTTTGTTGCTTCTGTTTTTGGAATCCTATCCAATAAATTGTTGCCCAGACCAATATCATGGAGCTTTCCCTCTGGGTTTTCCAGGTTCATGTCTTATGTTTAAGTCTTTTATCCATTTTGAGTTGATTTTTTGTGTATGATGTAAGATAAAGGTCCAGTTTCAATCTTCTGCATGTAGATATCCAGTTTTTCCAAAATCATTTATTGAAGAGACTGTCCTTTCTCCATTGTATGTTCTTGATACTTTTGTTGAAAATTAACTGACCATAACTATTTAAGTTTATGTCTGAGCTTTCTGACCTGTTCCATTGGTTCATGTGTCCATTTTTATGCCCTTGTTGTGATTACAAAAACTTTATAATATATTTTGAAATCAGAAAGTGTGGTGTCTCCAGATTTGTTATTTTTGCTCAAGATTTCTTTGGCTATTAAAGGTCCTTTCTAGTTCCTTACAAATTTTGGGATTTTTTCTATTTCTGTGAAAAATAATATTGAAATTTTGATAAATTTGCATTGAATCTGTAGACCACTTTGGACAGCATGAACATTTTAACAATATCAATTCTTTAAATTCATGAATATGATGTGTCTTTTTCATTTATTTGTGTCTTTTTCAGTTTATTTCATCAATGTTTTATAGTTGAAGGAATACTTACCAAACTAGGTTTACTAAGCTAACATTACCCTTAATAGTAAAGCAAGACAAAAACTTTGGGAGAAAAAAAAAAAAAAAACAAAAAAACTATAAGCCAGTCGTGATAGCTCACACCTGTAATCCCAACACTTTGGGAAGTCAAGGTGGGTGGATCACCTGAGGTCAGGAGTTTGAGGCCAGCCTGGCCAACATGGTGAAACCCCGTCTCTACGAAAAATACAAAAATTAGCTGGGTATGGTGCTGGACGCCTGTAATCCCAGCTACTCGGGAGGCTGAGTCAGGAGAATAGCTTGAACCCGGGAGGCAGAGGTTGTAGTGAGCTGAGATTGTGCCATTGCAATCCAGCCTGGGCAACAAGAGTAAAACTCTATCACAACAAAAAGAAAACTACAGACCAATATCTCTAATAAACACAGAAACAAAAATCCTGAACAAAATACTAGCAAACAAAATTCAACAGCACATTAAAAAGATCATACATCATGATCAGGTAGGAATTATCCTGGGGATGCAGGGATGTTTGAACATAAATCAATAAATGTGATATGTTAAATCAAATAATATGATATTAACAAAATAAAGGATGAAAATCACATGATCCTCTCAATAGATGCAGAAAATGAATTTGAAAAATATTCAACATTTGTTTATGTTAAACACTAAAAACAAGGTATAGGGACTAAATACCTCAATACAATAAAGGCCATATATGACTACCCTACAGACAACATTACACTAAACAATGAAAAGTTGAAAGCTTTACCTTTAAGATTAAGAGCAGGACAGGGATGCCCACTCTTACCACCTCTATTCAACATAGTACAGGAAATCCTAACCAGAGCAGTTAGGAAAAAAAAAAAAAAAAAGAAATAACAGGTACCCACATATGGAGGGATGAAGTTTACTGGTGACACAATCTTATATATAGAAACCCTAAAGACTTCACCAAAGAGCTGTTAGAAACGATAAATTCAATAAAGTTGTAGGTTATAAAACCAAGATAAAAATCAGTAGCATTTTTACACCCTAACAACAAACTATTCACACACAAAAAACTAAGAAAACAATCTAATTTACAACCACTAAAAATACTTAGGAATAAATTTAATCAAGGAGATAAATTTTTTTATATTTTTAAATAGTGTCTTAGGACAACTGATAATAGCGCATTCTTAATATAATTGTAATTCAGGAATGTCTCAGGTGAAGATGCCATCTGAAAACCACTTGCCAACAACAGGAATACTCTTTGGAAAGTAATATTTAAATATTTGTGTTAACCGTCATTGCATATTCAGTAAGTTGAGGAGTTTTCTTTTTGCTTCAGAAGATTTTATACTTATTTCAATGGGATTTAAAGAAAAGGTTTTTAGAACACTTATTGTTTCGATGATTTCTGGTTGCTTTCCTAAACGGTCTTGTCCTACTTCTTCACAATTAACAGCACTCAGTGGTAGTAAACTTGTCTACCTTCCCCACCCCACAAAGAAACACAATTTTCAAATTCTTTGAATCTGAAATGTAAGTCCACTTACTCTGGCATACCTCTGTTTATTTTTTTATAGAACTATTCTTTCTCTGTGGGCTAATTAGAAATGTGACTGGGTTTACTGCTGTGATCTGTGCATGCCCTAGGCCACATTCTCACAGATTTCATTGAGTACTTAGTTTTAATAAGAGCAGTAAGACACAATTCTTACTTTCTACCTCAGAGTCCTAGTCTCTGTAGTTTGGTATTTAGTTAAAATGAGATGGTGATTTCAGTACTTAGGTGGACATTAATTGTGTAGAATCTTTTACTTCTCATGATGCCACATGTTTCTTACTTTTTGTCTCTCTCAGACGTCAAGCAACAGTCTGCACTTAATTAGATGTGAGGATGGCTCATGAGATCTTTCTCTTCTGACCCACAGCTGAGTCTCCTTCTTTTCCATACCTCTCTTTTTTGACATTTTATTTAGCTAAATAAACTCCTGGTAAGCTTGAGGTTGGTGCTGAGACTCAGCCCAGTCCAGGAACGTTTGTCTCCAGATTACCTTACTTAAGCTTCAAGGACTATGGCCCAAGACTTTTGAAGTGAAGGAGCCAGAAAGTTTTTCCAATAAAGGAAAAAAGATTTCCTACAAAAAATGATAAATAATGTTTCTGACTAGCTTGACAAATCTACATTCTAACAAACGTATTTTCACGATTGCTAGACATGCTTCAGGTCTCCATGGCTGCTCACATATACAAGTTTAATTCCAAGTAAAAGAAAAAAAAAAAAACCCAAAAACCGATGGAATCTTCAAATGAGAATTCTAAGGAAGTTTGCTTTTTCCTATAGGACAGGACAAGACAAATTAAAGTTAATCTAGGTAAACAGATCTGCTGGGAAAACCTGATTACTGCCTCCATTCAGGATTATTTTAGTTACTATGGCCGTATAACAAATTACCTTAAAAATTAGTGACTTAAAGCATTTTTTTCTATTTTGCTCACAATTTTGTGAGCCAGCAATTTTGAAAGGACTCATATTACCTGGGTTCATGTAGTTGCGGTCAGATGTTGGCTGAGGCTGAAGAATCATGAAAGCTTAGTGGATTGGGCATGCACCGTGGCTTATTCACAAGGCTGGTATTTGTTGTCTTTCAGCTGGAAGCTCGTTTGGGCAGTTGAACTGGAGGGCCTCTCTGTGGTCTCTCCATTATGGTGGTCTCAGTGTAGTAGTTGAGCATCTTGCACAGTGACTCAAGTCTCCAAAAGTGAGTCTTCCAGCTTGTGAGACGGGGGCTGCGTCACATTATATGACAGTCTTAGACATTACACAGCATCACTTCTACCACATTGCTTCTATATGAGCCACAATCCTCTCAAATTCAAGTGAAGGGGTGTTAGACTCTCCTCCCGCGTCCTCTTCTCTGGGCCTTCCCGCTCCACCATAGAGAGGTAGAGTCTCCTACCATAGAGAGGTAGAGTCTCAGTGGTGGAGGGGTAAGATCAGAGAAGAGCATGTAGGGTGGGAATGTTACAGCTAACTTTGGAAAATACAATCTGCCTCAGAGACAACACAATATTACAGTCATTGGGTGAGCGTATACACGAAGAGGTACCAAGGAGTGCCAGAAAAGCTGCCACTTTTCATCAGTATAATTTAAAAGGGCAATTGGAACTCCAAGAAATTCAGAGACAAAGTAGAAGCTGCATATGGGTCCACGTGGCTGAGGCATTCATGTGGGTGTCTCAGGAAGTACCTGGGCATCAACAGGTCAAGAGGTTCCCCTTATTTCCCACTTGCTGTCACCTTGAGAATATAAGCAATAGGCTTAAGTCAGGTATTGAGAAGAAAATCATTCATTATATCATCAATGGATTTATAGAAAATATTGATTAGGATTGTTCCTCTCCTTCTCACCTGGGTGATGTGATGAAATAATCTATACAACAAACCCCCATGACACAAGTTTACCTATGTAACAAACCTGCACTTGTACCCCTGAACTTAGAATAAAAGTTAATAAAATAAAAATGTATTTCAATAAGCTAATAAAAATTCATAATAAAAAAGAAAAGAAAATATTGATTAGGTTTGATACCTAAATACAATAGAAAAGTCTCCCTAGATTCTGGACATTAAGAGAAGAACTGGGTAGGACCTTCATTGAATGACAGTGGCTATATCACTGTGGATAGAGGGAGCAAACGCAGAGTTTGTGAACAAAGTTGCCCAATCATGGACTGATAGGGTTTCATTCGTATTTTCTTTTCAGAGGCTTTCAAATCTAAGTAGTATTTCAACTCTCTCTGTGAGAGGGGTTATTTTTTGTCATGCTTTAGAAACCTTCCCCCATTGCGTCACTGCACAGCCTAGAATGGAAATTTCCTGAGGGGACCTTAACTTCTAAAACTGGAGGTGAGGCGTGAACTTCAACTACCTCAGATGAAAGAAAATTAATGTCTTTTTGAGTGAGACACTCTTCTGGACGTACTGCTCTCTTATTTTATCTTCAAATCAACTCTGAAATATTAATAGTATTATTCTCGCTTCACAGATGAGGATAGGTTAATCTTTAAAGGACAAATTCTGAGCAAAGTTCTTATCGTTAGTACTCTATGAGTCACAGTTTCATAAGGTGAGTCAAATGCCAAAGCCCTGGTCTCCATACTGTACTTCAATGCTTTTTAGGATCCCAATGAAGCTCAGAGGAAATTATTCACTGTTAATATTTTTGTTCTTCTTGGTCTTCTCTAAAGTGCTATTTTAATCTCCAACTCACAGAGGAAACCTCAACATAAAGAAAAACAAAGCCTGTGGCATAAGAGAAGCTATGGGCATTTCCCTTATGATCACGCTGAGATCCAAAGCTGGGAAGTCAGTCCCAGCAGCCAAAGGTGGACAGAGTCTTAAGACAGTATGAATGAGATAGGGCTACAGCTGTACTTCTAAGACTTCATTTGAGAGACAGAAGAGAAAGGCCTTGGGCCCTTTTACAGATATTACTCCTATGCAGAAAAGGCAAGTGACAGTATATGACAAATGGGACTAACCTAAAGCTCAGAGGTTGAAATCATTTTAGGCCTGAAATGGCAGAGATTAAACAAAGAGCATTCCGGGATTCCCTACATCTTTACTCATATATAAATTTATGGTAACTATACAACTAAATGTTAGAAAATGGGATTTGATTTAGTACTACTAATCATTTTATTCATCCACCAATATGTTTATATATTTTAAAATGCATATTGAGCCTATGCCATGTATTAAGCACTGGTATTACTAAGCATAATTGGTACACAAAGAAGGTGTGGCCTCCACTTTCCTAGGTAGTCTAGTTGAGAAAGTATACAATACACGGTTAAAAAGCCATATGAATATGAAACTATCCATTTGTATAAGTACTACTAATACAAGGGAAACTCATAGAGTGCAATGATGAGAATTAACATGACCTACTCCAAAAGGGTCAGCAGAGAACATCTTGCTGTGTGATTGAGACCTGAGTGATATGGGAAGCTGTGGTAAGGGCAATCTAGGCAAAGAGACTAGGTCTACAGGGATGAAGGTCTAGAGAGAGAAAGGATGTGTTGCCTTTCAAGAACTAAAACAGTGCATTTGTACTAGATTATGAAGCTCAACGAAAAGCATGGCAAGGGTGGACTTTGGAAGGTAGATTGGGACCTGAGCAATGTGCAAAATTTTCATTTTATTCTCAGTGTATCAGGTAGCTATTGGAGGCTCCCTGAGAAGGGAATGACATGATCTGATTTACATTTAAATAGCCATTTGTGGAGAAAATGGGTGCTTTATCCTCAGTGTTTTTCTAAGGGCTTAAATAATAATGAAATGTAGTGGGGCTCTTTCCCAGAAAGCCAATAGAAAAACCTCACCTATTCCCTTTTGTTTCATCTACAGTCAGCTGAATCCCTGATGAACAAAATCACAGAAAAAGGAACTGTTGGTAACCAGTCAACTCAAGTTCTGACTCATGGTCCTGCTGTAATCAGAATAAGTTCAACCAGCTGGAATGGTGGCATCTCCTGAAAACAGAAGATAATGAGCTGAGCTTGGAGGAGTGAGGCTGAGAGAAAGCAAAAGATAGGGAGTTGTAAAGGAGAGGACATCCAAATCTTTACTTAACTTAAAACTTAAACCAAAACTTAAGTTTAGTTTCATTGGAATTAATATGAGAAGTGTAATCTGTGGAGGTGGTCATTTTTTCAATGCAGGGGCAGTTCTTAGTGTTGTGTGGACTGAATCTAGAGAGAGCTGTCTAGGTTGATGCATTTGGTGTCAGATGTGAAATCTATTCCCAAGTGAGAGACACTGGCAAGGCCAAGGCTGCTACGGGCCAACTGAGTGTTCAGGACAGGAAGTCTAGTCTGGTTAGTGCTGCAATGTACACATGAGTTCAGGAAAAGACCATTCTGGTAGATGAATTTCTCCTGCCAAGATTTGGATGCAGCAACAACGCTGAGTCCAGGAAGACAGTTGGCTCCTTGCACCCAGCAGTCATGGATGTGAAAGCTGGAGACTACTTTCTGTCCAGCTGATTGGTGGGGAGGGAGCTTCCTCTTTACTTCTAGGTCAGGGTCTGTTTGGCTTAGCGCTGGGCCCAGACAGAGTCTGCAGGAGTTGAGGTCAGGTTGCTGGCAGTTGGATGGTGCTGGCAGGAGTTGGAAGTGGTCTTTAATCTTTGTTGACAACTTTCTTTTCCTCTTCCTACTTTCGCTACCAACTCTCTTTCCCTTCCTTTCCTTCATCTTGCTCTACCTCCTCCTCCTTCTTTTTTGGTACTATATTCCTTGTCTCAGTCAAATGAAGACAACAAAGTAAATGCATTGTGTTCTCACTCATAAGTGGGAGTTGAACAATGAGAACACATGGACACAGGGAGGGGAATATCACACACTGGGGCCTGTGTGGGGTTGGGGGCTAGGGGAGAGATAACATTAAGAGAAATATCTAATGTAGGTGATGGGTTGATGGGTGCAGCAAACCACCATGGCACATGTATACCTATGTATCAAAACTCCACGTTTTGCACATGTAACCAAGAACTTAAAGTATAATAATAATAAAAAAGATGATGCGTTAATTCTTAATGTAAATAGATACGCCCTTTGTTTAGAGGATTTATTCTGTCAAATTTTTAGATCAATTTCAAAATCGAACACTTGAAAGGAGATAGTAAGGCTAAAGATAGCTCCTGGAAACAAAATTTCCTATTGGCTGGGGAAGCCAGTTTGCCCTGACAGGTAGATAGAGTCCCAGAGTCTACAGGAGGTCTGTTCAGGGCTCTGTGCATGAGAACGTTCAGAACCCACTGGCTACATGGAGTATCCTTCTCTAGCAAGTTTGTCTCAGAGAAGTCACCATCAAGATGCATAAGAATGTCTCGTTAGCACGTGTACTTACAAAGTGCAAGACTCAGATGGATGAGAGGGACCTAGGTTATTACTCAAATTGTATGTAGGATCAAGAAATAGCCTAGATCTAGGGCTTGACTGTTCTATGGCTTGCTCAGTGTTCGCTCTCTTTAGACATAGCATTGGTATGTTGTAGAGGTCAGAGGTTAGTTGGGGTTGGAATCTTCAGTGTTGTGGGATCCAGTGACTTCTGAAAATAGGACAGCCTTCTGAAAACTTTTCCCACCTCTGAGCTCAAGAGAAAACCCAAACAATGCCTGCCTTTGCTTACAGCATGTGTTTCAAAGTATCAGGTCAAAATGTACCCAAGGGCAAGGGAGTGATAGCAGTCTTTTTTTTTTTTTTAAATAGTGGAGGGGGAAATACATGATAATTCTGGGAATATTCAATGAGATGTGGCTATCTGACGGGCTATTTTCAGCTAGTGCTTTTTTGCCACAAGGTATAGTAGTTCATACTGCTGTATATATTTGGTGTAAAGCCTAGCCTGGGAACAGCTTGGCACTGGCTTGTTGCTGTGAAACCCCAGTTCTTTGGCAGAGAGCTTTCTGTGCAGGAGGAGACAGCAAATCATCTCCAGTCTGGGCATGAGGCCACATGGAACTACCAATGAAACAATGCATGAGGCCACTGTATTTCCTTCTGAAAACACCCTATCCAGGACTGGCCACCTGCTCACAAAAAGGAGGATGGGACTGAAGTTCAGAGAAGCCCTCTGCAACCACCACAGCCACAGGAAAGAGATCTCTAACAATCAAAGTCCTCACATAGAAAGGGAATCTGATCTGCTGTGCCTAGTTCAGGGGCAATGATGGCACCGAGATGGGCAGGATGGAGACTGCATCCTGATCACAGTCCAGTACACTTTGCATCCCGCCTGATGGGAGAAAGCTGAAATATTAAATACAGCATATTTCTGAGTGTCTTTGGTTAACAGTTGTGTTACTAAATGATAGTTTTGAAGGTCACAGACTCAAATGATCCCAAGAAATGGGATGAATATAAGACAATAGGGAGCAGCAGGGACTTTGGTGAAATGCAGAAAACATGTTAATCTGAAGTCCAACAATCTGGCAGTCAGTTCTGACTAATGGTTTCCATTTTAAAATCTGGGGCCAATATTACCAGATTTTTCAAGGATTAAGAAAGACAGTGCATCCAGAATTTAAATGACATATCTTATTTTTAAACAATATTGTGTAATTTTGTTGAAAACATTGTGAGGTCAGCATCTACCCGTTTGTAGTGCTACCCCTGTCCCCGGGGATTATCATTTGTAACCTGAAGCTTTGCAAAGATAATGGTTACGTATGGTAGCTCTCCAGCATACTCTAATTCAATCTAATTATCTATGGGATCTAGGTCTGCTGGAAAGAATAGCAACAAAGTGAGTTTTATGCACAGAAAATAAGATTGTTAATAGATGACGAGGCTGCAAGTTCCTGCGTGACTATGGTGTTTCATCCCTGGGGCTTCAGGGCCCAATGCATCTTACAAGACCTGAGCGTCCACAGGATCCTTCCTTTAGAATTTACTAACAACCACGTATGATGAGTATAGTCTAGTGTGTTCTCTGTACTCTCGGCGTAATCTGATTAAATCCCCCATGTCCAGTGGTCAGGGCTACAATTGCAACGGCCAGATCATCCAACTTTAAAGACAGCTTTCCCAGCTTGAAGAGGACCAAGCAGAAGCTCCATGCAGGGACAGCAGCACAGGAAGCAAAGGTTAGACATCATGCTAGAGCCCCAGCTGTAGGTTTCAATCTCTATAGGCTCTGGAAAATAGGTCTTGATTTTACCTTTTCATCTTGGCCCACTACTTTGAGAAAATGCCTCTAAATATTTCATGGGCAGCTCAGCCTTTCTCAGAGCCTCCATAGGAAGCTCAAATCCTTCCTCCTTGTCTCATTAATTCACAAAATGTACTTTGTTTCACTCGATGGAAAATTCCTTTGTTGGAAGAAGAGGGGAAGCATTGTTATGAAGAAAACAGAATGCAAAATGTTACCCCAGCCTTTGTCTGAGGGCAGCCAGACCTCAGGGAAGAGCCTAGTCAGAGTGTGGGCAGCCCATTCCAGCCCCTCCCTGCTGCTCCATCCTCTGTGGTCCAAAAGAGGCTGGGGGTGTGGATGGGCACATTTCTAGTACAGAGACCCCTGAACACCCCAAGAGCTGTGAATTGGTGCTGGGAAAATCTCAAGCCTAAATCTTTAAAATATCCTTAGTAAGGAGGCCCAGGAGAGAGGGACACACACACCCCACACACACATGCATGCACGCACATGCACACACACAAGCATGCACCTGAGCCCATGATTGTTAGCACTGCTTGTGGGATGCTGTGCTTGGGTAAGCATTTGCTGGATATATCTTTTAGTCATGAAACAACAGACATAATGGGTCCATGGCCAGCATCACTTCCTGGCATAAACTCTAGTTATTACTCCTCTCTTATGAAGCTCAAA
>NW_012105231.1:2102302-2107126 GCF_000951045.1 Mandrillus leucophaeus | reverse complement strand
TATTTTATTAACCAAAGCAAATCACCAGGCCAAATCTGAATCACTGGGAAGGAGAAATATGATACTCTTGCATGAAAGAATAGCTAATACTTGGGAAAGATAATACACTAATTTACACCCATATTCCCCGCAGGGTATACACTGCCTTGGGAAAAGGAAGTATAAAGCTCAGAAGACTGTCTGTTTATTAATCTAACATTAACTGAATACTTACCGTATTCCAAAAACAGCTAGGCATAAGAGATAAGAAACTAGAACAAATTCCTGCTCTTAGAAAGCTTATATTCTAGCAGGAGAGTCAGAAGACAAAGAAACATGGTAATTAATTCTATGGAAAATAGTACAACAAAGTAAGAGAGAAAGCAAGTTCCAGGACACGTGTATGTGTGTACGTGATGCTTTCTTTTTGTCTGAGAAGTCGTGGTTTGGCTGTATGTGGAAAGATGGCATGATCCAAGTGACATTTTAAAAGGTCACTCTGGCTGCTGTGGACAGAGACGGAGGCAAAAGCATGAAATGGAGGCTTGTGTGGTAATTCGGGCTAGAGCTGGTGGTGATTTGGATCATGATGGTGATGGTGTCAGGTAGTGTGAGAAGTGGTCAGATTCTGAGCATATTTTGAAAATAGATAATGGATTGGCTGATGGGCTGGATGTGAGAAGTACGAGAAAAAGAGTTTGAAGAAGCCTTAAATATTTTATTTTGAGCAACTAGAACAGACGAGTTGCATTGATAGAGATGGTGAGCTGCAAGAAGAAAGGTTTTGGGGTGAGAGTTGTAGGGCAGCCAGGAGTTCAGCCCTGGTCATGTGAAGTTTGAGCCTGTTAGACAGTCAAGTGGAGATATCAAATAGGCAGTTGTAGATGTGATTTTGTAGATGAGAAAGATGTGTAGGGCAGAGATTTAAATTTGAGAGCCACAGCTATTTTCTATTTAAAGCCATGAGGCAACATGAGCTGATTCAGGTATGATATGGGCAAAGAAATATTCTGAGGTCAGAACCTTGGAGGAGAAACTAGTGAAAGAAACTGGGAGGGAGTGCCCAGCGAGTGAAACCAAGTGAGCAGTGTGGTGGAACAGACAGGGAGTGCTACAAGGAAGAGGGAATGAATGGTGCCCCGTGTGGCCAGAGAAAATGGAGTGCAGCCACTGTATTTAGCCCAAGGTGACAGAGAAAAGCTGCAGAGGATTTCTAAGGGCAAAAGTGCCATAAGATCGCTGTCTTTCTGAATCCTCTCTGCTATAGTCACTGAGGATTCTCAACTTGCAGACTGAGCATACCCAAGGCTCTACTGACTCTGTATTACAGGCTATCAGCTGGCTTAGACCCTTCATCCTGTGGAGTTTGAAGTCACTTTTGGACAGCTGGGTCTCAGGCACTCGCTAATCCACTGAGCAATGTTTGCTTAATCACATGTAATCCATATAAAACTGGCCCAAATACAGGGAGTTGCATTCAGATGTAAACTGGTGTGACATCCAAAGAGCACTGAAAAGGAATAAAATTATTTATTATGAAGGGCTTGTTAAGAAGTACTAAAGGGGGATTACTCACTTTCCCAATGCCAAAATCCTGAAATCCCTTTTACTGAGTCTCTGTCCTACCCTTTCACTTAAAAGGCACTGAAACTACAGCTCAATCTCTCCTCTCACATCTACAAACTCCCATCAACTCTTGGTAAACATGACCTAGGCTGGCTCTTTCTCTGTATCTTTTCCTCCTCTTTTGATTCTATCATCTATTTTATTTTTTCTCCTATCATGCACAACTTTCTGCCCTTTCTAATGTAGACTGACTTGGCTTTTCTAGGTGGTCCTACAATTTTCTTCCCTGCTATTACCAAGATTAATAAAGCAAAGGCCAGAAATGTGGCCAGGCAAACACAGAAATCTTAAAAGGAAAGGAAAGTGGGGGAGCAATGCACAGTTATCCAGATCAGGGTGCCTATTTGTCCTACATGTGACAGGACAGGACTCCTTCTTGGATTCACATGTGCAACCAACTCCCCTCTTGGGTCAGAAGTCCCCACGGGGATCCCCCATTGAAGGTTCTCAACATACCCCTGTCTAGGTGCCCGTGTCTGCCCAGGCCCATTGAAGGATCTCTAGCCACAAGTGTGGCCCATCCTCCTCATCCCTGACCACTGCTAAGAAATTAGACTCTGCTTCAGATTTGACCCATTTCTCCTCCCTTTTGGGACATGTGGGTGGACTGACTTTCCTCTTTGAGGATTTGTCAAAAGCAAAAATAACAATCCCAACTGCCTGTCACTTAAACAAGAGGAGATTTATCAGATTTACCAGAAAATACATAGTACAAGAGAGATAAAAACAAGGTTAACATCAGGTCAAGAGGTTTCAACTCCAGTCCAGCTAGTTCTTCCCAAAATCATTTTTTGGCTCCTGTTCTGTGGCTGGCTTGCTGGACCCAGTACCTGATGCCCAGGAAACAGCCAGGAAAGAGAATCAGAGGCCCTGGAGGAGTCAGAGCTCCAGCCCTGGGTGGCTTCTGCAGTTCTGCGTGTGTGAGTCAGCACGAAGGCTTTTGTGGGATGAGGGGCTGCAAAAGTCAAAATGGCATCTGGCTTCTCCCACCTGTGCTGTGTGTGGTCTGTTCTAGGGTGGTGGTGGGGAGGAATGGCTACCTCCCCTCCTGCTATTAAGCAGGAAGGCATGGCAGGGGTGGAGACAGCTTTCAACTGAAATTAAGGAAGCGAGGGGTAGGGTCTGCAGTTGATGATCCCCATTGCTACCTTAGTCCCCCATGAAAATCTGAAAAGCCATCCCTAGCAATCAAAGCTTACTTAGTATCCCTTTAAACACACTCTCCTATATCCCCTTGGACTGAAAATGACAGCCATTTCCATAGTTACAGAGACTCATGTTCTAGGAAATAATGTAAGATGTTCCAAAATAACTAATCAAAAGAAAAAGGAAGTTATGGCATGTATGTAAGGGTGTGTATGTGTGTTCTGTTCCTATGTGCCCTGACCCTTTCCAATATTCTATTCCAAAACATAATTGTGCTCATCCTTATGAGACAGCAAGCTCTGTGAAGATAGGCATTGTGTTCACTGTACTCACTACTGTACTCTCAGAGGAGATCCTCACCATTGTTACACATGTTGAATAGTTGAGAGTAGAGAGCATCACCACCATCACTAGAGTTCCGTCTGCTTGAAGGAACACTCCGTGCTCTCTTTTTGTGCTTCCACCACCATATTAGATGCTCACAGATAATCTAATGCCTAAGCTGAATTTGAGTTTGCCACAACTCTTGGGATGCTTAGATTTGGGCCACCTCCCGAACTCGATAAAGGATATCTTGAAGCCACTCAGCCCCTTTAGCTCATAACCCACTTATTTCCACATTTATTCCTCTTCTGCCCCTGCAGTAGTTTGAGAAACAAGCATAAAAATGTTAAAACCTTAAAAATGTGTCGATACATGATCTGAAAGATCTCAGTATTCGAGGTAAGCAACAAACTGTGCTGAATCCTGGGTTTCCCATTCCTATTATAACCACGCACCAGAAAGCATCCTGACTTTCTCTCTTGCTCTCACATGGACTGAGATGGGATAGTAGCCAGGGCATGAGAGGGCCAGGGTTTTCCAGGAACAGGCAACAAGGCTATTTCCTTGTCTGGGAGTTAATGTTGATGGGAAGTAGGGATGGTGGTAAAAAGCATTCACCAGGGAGCAGGGAGGAGCTTACTCAGGGATTTCAAGGCATATCTCTGACCAAAGATGTAACCAAATACAAGAAGACCCTAGAGTGAAGCATTAGGAACACAGAGGTAAAGACCTAGATATTCAGTAAGGAATTCTGCCAGTCACTTTGGTCTGTTTTATTGAGGATTGTTTATATGCTTTGCCCTGAAACTAATCTGATTATGTTAAGCAGCTATATAGCATTTTATCATGGGATTATACTTTGATATTTTTAACTCATTTCTTATTCATGTACATTTAGTTCATTACTCTTTTTTTGCTGTTATTATAAACAGTGCTATAATATGCATCCAGCATTACAACTTGTGCTCTAGTTTCTTAGGATAGATTCCCAAAATTTGGATTTGTGAAGTCACAGGTGAAGACATTTTTAATTTTGACAGATATAGCATAGTTATAATACCTAGAAATTTTGTATCAGTTTAAATTCTCACCCAACAGTAAGTGAAACAACTTCACTATACTTACAAACAGTAGGCATAAATCTTTCATAGTTTTACTAATCTAATATATGGCAATCCATATCTAATTTTATAAATTAATGTTTACATATAAAGTGTACTAGTTTCTCACAACTTACTAATTATTGGTACATCTTTTTGTGAAAGTTTTAATAAAATTTTTGACCCTTTTTTCTTAAGTTGGCACTGGTATTTTCATTTGCAAAAATGTTTTGTATATTATCAGTAAGAAATTTATGACTGTTTTATGTTTTGCAAAATGTTTCTAAGATAGAAACCATGTCTGCTTTGCATACAATGGCTTTTCTGTCAATTTGCACAGATTCCAGCCCAGAGTGGACAGTCAATAAACATGTGCTAAAGACTGAATAGATGCACAATGATATAGAGACTGTGAATGCAAAACTCCTGCCTGACTGCAACCTTTTCAGCATTGACTTACTAGCTAACGTTGCCTCCTTGTCTACCTGAGCTTCAAGAGTATGTCTTGTTCTATCCATAGGCAAAGACACTTCCTCCTTGGTAAAACTTCATCTTTCTGGTATATGCCTCCCAGATCATCAATGGAACTCTTACCCACATGAATGCAACTCTTCCTTTATAGCCTACTGACTAGGAATGATAATTGTCC
>NW_012105231.1:2099145-2102252 GCF_000951045.1 Mandrillus leucophaeus | reverse complement strand
AATACCTAGAAATTTTGTATCAGTTTAAATTCTCACCCAACAGTAAGTGAAACAACTTCACTATACTTACAAACAGTAGGCATAAATCTTTCATAGTTTTACTAATCTAATATATGGCAATCCATATCTAATTTTATAAATTAATGTTTACATATAAAGTGTACTAGTTTCTCACAACTTACTAATTATTGGTACATCTTTTTGTGAAAGTTTTAATAAAATTTTTGACCCTTTTTTCTTAAGTTGGCACTGGTATTTTCATTTGCAAAAATGTTTTGTATATTATCAGTAAGAAATTTATGACTGTTTTATGTTTTGCAAAATGTTTCTAAGATAGAAACCATGTCTGCTTTGCATACAATGGCTTTTCTGTCAATTTGCACAGATTCCAGCCCAGAGTGGACAGTCAATAAACATGTGCTAAAGACTGAATAGATGCACAATGATATAGAGACTGTGAATGCAAAACTCCTGCCTGACTGCAACCTTTTCAGCATTGACTTACTAGCTAACGTTGCCTCCTTGTCTACCTGAGCTTCAAGAGTATGTCTTGTTCTATCCATAGGCAAAGACACTTCCTCCTTGGTAAAACTTCATCTTTCTGGTATATGCCTCCCAGATCATCAATGGAACTCTTACCCACATGAATGCAACTCTTCCTTTATAGCCTACTGACTAGGAATGATAATTGTCCGAGGAAAGTCTTCAGTGATAAAATACACAATTACTTGTATATTTTAGCTTTGTTCTGTTGGTAATGATTTGAATGGTAAGTAAGATATTTGATGATATTTCTTTTGCATTTGGCTCATCATAGATGGTGTCCTCCAATTATTTGTATGTTGGCTCATTCAGGTGAGATGTCCTCCTTCTAGAGAAGGAACATTTTTCAAAAGTTGATTCATCCTGAACAAAATATAACCATCAAAGCTTAAATATGACAATTGTGTTGTTCTTAACCATCCCAGCCAGTGAGGAAGACTGTAACACAAACAAAGGTCAAACAACATTTTCTTCAATGAAATAACTCAACCTTTGAAGGTAATCTTAGCCCCTTCTTAACATTCCTGGAAAAAGCCTGACTTATCATCTCCTGTCCAGAGACAAGACTCATCTTGGTGCTGATACAAACACAGTTATGACTTCTACCTAATAGCTGAAATGTAACAGCTGTAACTTGTCAAACATTGGGCTGGACACTGAATCTCCTGCATTATCTCTCTCTACAAGATAATTTGTGAAACACCTGACCTACATGGTCACCGTGTGAGAGTAGGCAAAGCACAGATACATTTCTAAGGATGTATACCCTTTCAGCAGGGGGCTTGCTAAAAGGAAAAAGGTTCTGATTCATTTTCTCACATAATAGCTAGTACACTCAACCTCCAGGGATGAGGGTGGGGTATACTCAGTGGACTAGGGAAGTGAAAATTTTGGAGACTTCAGGGAGTATTTTCTTCCTATTAAACAAACAAAAATTGATTGCAGAGGAAGTTAAATATCTTCATAGAAATTCTACTTACTTCTATTCATCCAAAAACTCTTACACACTTATGTTTCAAAAAATGCACAAGATAAAGGAAAAATATTTTTCTGCATTGGAAAAACTGAACCCTAATTCATAAGAATATTGTACCAAAAAGAATATAAAGACGGTGTTAGGTTCAATTCAATTGAATTCAAGAACCAAGTTGTTATGCACACAATGCGTGAAAAATGCTATAGAACATAAGACAAAGAAAACAATTCCTTGTACCCTGGAATTTACCATTAAATTGCAAAGTGTGTACACAGCCAATAAATGCCTAGAAAGTTCATAAATCGACTAATCCCTGCAGGGGACATGAGCCCATGACAGCACAGGACAGGACTCTCTCCCATGGAGCTAATGGAGACTAGCTTGCTAAGTCACATTTTTAGTCTCTGTAAGCCTCAATCTCCTTGGCTGGAATAATCTTTTCCATTGCTAAGTGCATCCATGGCCTGAAAGCACCATGCTGTTGCAAAGAGAAAGATGTTAGGATACTGCAGGAGTCCATGCGATGTTAAGTTTTTCAAGGCAACAGGATCAAGCAGGATGTACAATATGTCTCAATACCGCCTTTAACACTCTTAGATTAAGAACAGTGCATCCTTATCCTACTCTACCACCTGGTTTCTCAGGGATGACCCTTCCTGTCTTGCTACACTTTGGCCATATTTTGAGACTAGATCTCTTTGTGACCCAAAAAAGGGAAAATCAGAAACCTCAGAATTATAGCTTGACTTCTCAGCAAGGACAGAAACTGTACAACATGTTAGGTGAGAAAACCCATAACCAGACGCTTGCTCAGCATGAATGCATTGAGTAGAAGTGGATGTCAGGACCTTTGGGAAAACTGAAGGCTGAAGGAAGTCAGAACTAAAGTTGTATTTTTAGGTAGAAAATATAAATTATTATGAGCCCTACATTTTTTTTCTACATCTATCCCTGCTCTGGTTCATTTTGACCTAAACATCTTTTGAATGACTGATAGCAAAATGTATTAAAAATGTTTGCTTCCTTTTTATTTGGGTCCAGGTATAATCTGATATTATGAAATATTTTGCTTAAAACAAACAAACAAGCCAGTCAAACAGCAATTTTAAAAGTTGGCTCTCAGAGAGCAAGCCACTGAAGTCAAATAAGAATCCTTTTGGAACACTTCAACAGGAAAAGGTATGGCTCAGGGTTCAGACTGGGCAAGGGTCTGGAACACAGGGATGTGCACACATGGGGAAAAGGTGAGATTATTTCAGCTATCAGGGAAGCACAGTACTTATTGGAAACAATTTAAGAAGGAAGTGAAGCAGAAGATGGACTCATATGAGTTGTGGGAGAATTTACTTGGATAAAGTACTGTCATACATCCTGGAAGCTGGCCACGACACATGGTTGGTTCCTGGCTCCGACTTCTGATCTTGCCACATTTAATTTACCTTTTATCTTCCTGATTCTGGAAATATAGTTTTTAAGATGATATTGAGGTATAGAAGAAAGCAGTGGGAAAATATGCAGTCACAGCATATTTATAATTTAGGGGGGACCCATGCATTATGCAAAATGGTTCTGTTCTTTCCAAACCAAA
>NW_012105231.1:2096508-2099095 GCF_000951045.1 Mandrillus leucophaeus | reverse complement strand
CATGCTGTTGCAAAGAGAAAGATGTTAGGATACTGCAGGAGTCCATGCGATGTTAAGTTTTTCAAGGCAACAGGATCAAGCAGGATGTACAATATGTCTCAATACCGCCTTTAACACTCTTAGATTAAGAACAGTGCATCCTTATCCTACTCTACCACCTGGTTTCTCAGGGATGACCCTTCCTGTCTTGCTACACTTTGGCCATATTTTGAGACTAGATCTCTTTGTGACCCAAAAAAGGGAAAATCAGAAACCTCAGAATTATAGCTTGACTTCTCAGCAAGGACAGAAACTGTACAACATGTTAGGTGAGAAAACCCATAACCAGACGCTTGCTCAGCATGAATGCATTGAGTAGAAGTGGATGTCAGGACCTTTGGGAAAACTGAAGGCTGAAGGAGGTCAGAACTAAAGTTGTATTTTTAGGTAGAAAATATAAATTATTATGAGCCCTACATTTTTTTTTCTACATCTATCCCTGCTCTGGTTCATTTTGACCTAAACATCTTTTGAATGACTGATAGCAAAATGTATTAAAAATGTTTGCTTCCTTTTTATTTGGGTCCAGGTATAATCTGATATTATGAAATATTTTGCTTAAAACAAACAAACAAGCCAGTCAAACAGCAATTTTAAAAGTTGGCTCTCAGAGAGCAAGCCACTGAAGTCAAATAAGAATCCTTTTGGAACACTTCAACAGGAAAAGGTATGGCTCAGGGTTCAGACTGGGCAAGGGTCTGGAACACAGGGATGTGCACACATGGGGAAAAGGTGAGATTATTTCAGCTATCAGGGAAGCACAGTACTTATTGGAAACAATTTAAGAAGGAAGTGAAGCAGAAGATGGACTCATATGAGTTGTGGGAGAATTTACTTGGATAAAGTACTGTCATACATCCTGGAAGCTGGCCACGACACATGGTTGGTTCCTGGCTCCGACTTCTGATCTTGCCACATTTAATTTACCTTTTATCTTCCTGATTCTGGAAATATAGTTTTTAAGATGATATTGAGGTATAGAAGAAAGCAGTGGGAAAATATGCAGTCACAGCATATTTATAATTTAGGGGGGACCCATGCATTATGCAAAATGGTTCTGTTCTTTCCAAACCAAAGTTGATGAATGACAACAGAAGGCTTCCCCGTGGTTCTTCTGGGGAACAGAAAAGAGAATCATTTAAGACAGCTGACAGAGAGGGACACAAATCCCATCCCCAAGCTTCTGCCACTTATTTTTTTGTCTGTCCACCTTCTCCTTTGAGGGAAGTCAGGCAAGGGGTGGGCATGGCCAGCAGGACTCCACAGTCAGAAGGGAAAATGGAATATCTTTTATCTCCAGTTATCATTCAAGGAAGGTCTAGAGAGCAAACACTAAATGTATGTTGTTTGAAGGTCATGGAGTTTAATTCTGCACTTCTAAACATGGCCATAAGACAAGGGGGTGGAGATGACATGAAAGTGGGGTTTTTGGAAAAATATTGGAAGCCTAGTAGAGAGAAAAGTGGGTCTTAGTGAACCAAGTATGTCAATAGTAAGGGGAAAAAATTTAGGATAGGCAAATAAAAGGTGGTCACAGAATTACATTTTCTATGATCCCATGTACCTGGCTGATTTGCGGTTGTATGGGTTTGTAACAGCTGAGTATGTTCATTCAAAGGGCTGGGCAGAGGAGTCCTTCCTTCCCACTATTAAAGGCCTATGTCTTCCTTGCCCTGTAATGCCAAGTGGAGATTTTGGCTGTCATTTTCTAGGAGGAAGTACAAAGAAAAAAGAAAAGAACCATTTCGTCAATTACATATAAGACCCAAGTTCACTGAAAGAGAAATTTCACTGCCAGTCTCTGGCCATATTGGACCTCCCAAGCATTTATATTTAGAAATAATGAGTTGTGCACTTGTCTGTCTAACTTGGATTGGTAGCTGCTTCTGCCACACTGGGCTCAGAGAACGCATCCCTTCTAGCGTGCTCATGGCATAGCACACACAGATTTTTTTAAGATGTGAATTCAGAGAGGGAGGCAGAAATACCAAAACATCCAAAGCCCAGGATAATATGAGGCTTTGAAGGACATATGATTTATCTTAAGTAAAGCATTCTGTCCTGGAATATATTAGCGTATCCCTCAACTTCCTGGGCCCCAACCCATTCCTCTGCCTCCCGGGTTGTGTTCTCAAACCGGCCTGTAGGTGAACATTGCTTCAAAGTCTCTGGGGTCCTTTGCTCATTCTAGATGCTGATGCCCAGGTCTCCTTCTGCCTATCACAGTCCCAATCTTCACTCTGGAGGGGACTGTCTTAGATGAAGCCTTCAGACTTCTTTCAATGTTTTGGAGTTCCTATTCCTGTACTTTGGTCCTAAGCACTAGTCCTTTTCTTTTGACCCATTGAGTTTGCCTAAAATGCATTCAGGCAAGCCTGGTTGTAAGGGTATGATCCTCTTGGCAGACTTTGGCTTTTCCAGCTGAGCCTAGACAGACATCTGGGACAACCCCGCTATTGGAAATGCCATAAATCTCTCTTCCGTCCTGTTGCCAATCAAGCTAGTGGCTTCTTCCTCTCCTTGCCTGATGGCTTTTGTACCATCACTC
>NW_012105231.1:2057671-2095157 GCF_000951045.1 Mandrillus leucophaeus | reverse complement strand
GCTTAAACCTGGGAGGCAGAGGTTGCAGTGAGCCAAGATCGCACCATTGCACTCCAGCCTGGGCAAAAAGAGAGAGACCCCGTCTCAAAATAAAATTAAAATAAAATAAAATAAAATGAAATAGACAACAAATAAAACAATAGCAATAACACCAGTACTTTCATGGGATCTCCAATGCCTAAAGGAGGAAATGACAGCCTATATTCTTCTATCTCCAAAAACTATCCCTTACTACTTTGAACTAACATCTATCACTTTTCACCTAAGTATCCAAATATCTGGTGCTGAAAATGACTCATAATTTTGCAAAGAAGTCATACCTTTCACTTCGATTTGCAATTATTTCTCCCATTTTCTCTGTTTGACAAGTCCTACTCAGGTTTAAGGTCCAGAACAAATATTCCTTTTCCCAGGCAGTCCCTCCTCCCCAGTCCCAAAGCCCAAGGCAGAAACTACGAGCCCGATTCTGAGATCCGTCTGTTCTTTGTACAGACCTGCCTACTGAACTTGTAACAGCACAATGATATTTATTTCTGTCTCTTTCTCTTAGCTGTGGGATCATAAAATATTGATCTTTTATCCTATGCATTTGACATGGATTCTGGCTCATATTAACTCTAAGTAAGAATCTCTTGGTTGTAATTTTCTAGGAGTATTTCTTCTTCTTGCAAGTTTCCCTACCAGGGCTTTGGCACTGTGTTTGCCCAGTGCCTCTTCCTTTTTGACCAAGGCAATTCTTGGTTTCTGCCAAGTGCCTGTGTGCTGGCAGTGGGTCCTCTTAACTCACTGACATTGTCACCATGGTGGATACTCATCTGGGAGTGGAAAATTTTGCCTACAGCCTATCTAAGTAAAACTAATTTGGTTAATGAAAAGTTTCCCACTGACACTAATCTAAAATTCATATTTACACAATTCAATGCATTTTATGAAATATGTACAATATTACACCTGTCAGGACAAGTGCTTATATCCTTTTAGAAATATCTTGGTCCATTTTGCCTAATTTTGAGGATTTCAACTATTTTTAGATTCAGAAAACTTCCATTTATGAAGTTTACATTACGTCACATACAATTCATCAAATGAATTCCTTTTGGTGTTCTGGCCTACATTTTGCTCTTTGGGGGCTATTTTAGGAGACTTTGTGCACTATATGGACTTACAAAGCAAATCAGCTGATACCCAACTTGCTATTTTAGTGAAGCATTATACTTTGATATTATGAATGAAATGCTTTTAGTTGCTATATTTTAATCAGTAATCTATGTCACAAAGTGATACTTAAAAATAGCCATAGTTATAGTTACACCCTATAATGATTTAGCTTAACACTTGAAATTTTTAGGTTATTGTTTTCACTGTCAAAATAGTATACATTCATTAAATAAAATTTGGAAGTATGATAGGAGTAAGAAAAAACTTCCTTAGCTATCATTAAAAAATCATAATATTAACATATATTACTTTTCAGTCTTTCTATGATTATTGTTGCAATTTTTATTTAATATTTATTATATTATTTAATATTGTTTTTATTTTATGTAGCTTTTACTTATTTGACATTGTGTTGATACAAATATTAATAAAATATGTGAGATATGAGGTTCACTATGTAATTGTAGTTCATTCAAATTCACTGCTGAACATTATTCTGTTTTATAAATATGCTGGGATCTGGCAATTAATTCTATTGATTGATATTATAGTTTTACTAAAAGAAAGATTTATCCTATGAATATTAGTGATAATCAGATCTATACTTATGTGGGGAGGAGGTAGAACAAATTGCTGCATCAGAGGGTACCATTATTTCCAAATGCATAGGTCAGAAAACAATCTTATTTCCACTTCCGTTAGTTGAGGTAAAATTATTTTCTAAATAACATTCCACAAGTATGTAAATATACTTGCTATTCCACAATTTTTTAACATTTGCTCTATTGGGGATTAAATCCAATTTAATAATGATTCATTATATTTCGTATAATTGACATAAACTGTGTATAATTTGATGAGTTTCATAGATACATACATTCTTGAAGCCACCACCACTATCAAGATAATAAACATATCCATTACTCCACCCTCCCAATGTTCTCCTGCTCCTTGGTAATCTAGTCTTGATGGCCCTCTCACCCTGCCTCCCGACCCCTAGGCAACCACTGATGAATTACAGATTCGTGTGCATTGTGGAGACCTATTTAAAAAGGAAGGCATGCAGTATATAATTTTTGCCAGGTTTCTTCTTTCACTCTGCTTAATTATTTAAAAACTGTTGCTGTATATGAAAACAGTCCATTCCTTTTTATTGCTGAGTAGCATGTCTTTGTATAGTTATACATAACAATTTCGTTTTGCACTGAGCAGTTTTTCACATTTAGATTGTTTTCAGTTTTGGGCTATTTCAAATAAAGTTGCATGAGCATTCAGATACAAGTTCTTGTATGTTTATATGTTCTCATTTCTTGGCTCACTGCAACCTCCACCTCCGGAGTTCAAGTGATTCTCCTGCCTCAGCCTTCCGAGTAGCTGGAATTGCAGGTGCCCACCATAACGCCTGGCTAACTTTTGTATTTTTAGTAGAGACAGGGTTTCACCACGTTGGTCAGAATGGTCTCGATCTCTTGACCTCGTGATCTGCCCACCTTGGCCTCCCAAAGTGCTGGGGTTACAGGCTTAGCCGCCGCGTCTGGCTGAGCACAGGTTCTTAACTTTGATGAAGTCCAGTGTTTCTTTTTCTTTCTTTTATAATGTATAGATCATGTTTATGATGTTTGTATTAAATATTGGTTTCCTAAGGCTGCTGTAACAAAGTGCCACAAATTAGGTGAGTGGCTTAAAATAACCAAAATGTATTGTTTCACAGTTCTGGAGGCTAGAAGTCTGAAACCAAAGTGTTGACAGGGCCGGTTCCTTTGGGGGGCTGTGAGGGAGAATCTGCTTCATGCCTCTCTCCTAGCTTCTGGTAGTTTACTGGCCATCTTTGGCATCCCTTGACTATTGGATGCATCACTCTCATCCCTGGCTGTCACATGGCATTCTCCCTATGTCTCTCTTCATTGTCTTCTGTCTGTGCATTTCTGTCATATCCACGTCTCCCTTTCGTACAAAGACACTAATCATATTGTATTAAGTTCTCTGTAATGAACTTATTTTAACTTGATTACCTATGTGAAGACCTTATTTTCGCGTAATATCAAATTCTGATGTACTAGGGGTTAGGACATCAACTTTTTTTTTTTTTTGTGGGGACACAATTCAACTCATGACAATGTTGTAACTAAAATACTTTTGCCTAACTCAAGATCACTAAAATTTGTTTTGATGTTTTCTTTCTAGAGGCTTTACAGTTGAATGTTTTCAATGTAGGCCTATAGCCTATTTGATTATTGTATATGATGGTAGGTATGAACTACAATTTTTCCTTTTTTTTTTTTTTTTAGTTTTTGTTGTTACATTCGTGTATGGTTATCTGATTATCAGCAATTTCTGAAAATCCACTGAAAGATGCTTTTGGATCTTCGTCCAAAATCGGTTGTCCATATTTGTGTGGGTCTATTTCTGAACTTTATTTTGCCTATTTTCATGTCAATATCACACTCTCTTGACTATTGTAGCAGTTTTTTCTAATAGATTCTTTTCAGTTTATCTCATTTCCTCTGAAACTACAACGGATCTTATGTTAGATGTTTTTATCTTGCATGTTTATTAAAATTTCTCCCCAATTTTCTGTCTTTGTTACTGTTCTTCATTTTTTATGGTTTCATTTGATCTTATCCTTTAATTATTTAATTCTTTATTCAACTTTGTTAAATTAGCTGTTCAACTTAGATATTGCATTTTCTAATTTTAATTACTCACTGTGTTCCATTTCCAGAACGTTAGTTTGATGATTTAAAAAGTCTAGTTGGCTTTTTTCTATGTGTTTTTTTAAAATAAACATAATTTCAATTTGTTTCTTCAAGCTTATACTCCTAAAGAATAATTCCAATATTGGACATTTGACCATGTTGATTTTCCTGCCCTTAATGCACAGTACCTTGTTGTCACCATATATGTTTTCTTTTGCCCTTTAACCAAGAGATCTCATTGCTCGACACTTGATCTATGGGAATTCCTTGACATCTGTTTTGAATTTTCTTTGCTCCAAACAGGATTTGCTACTTCTTCTGTCAATCCTGAAGTTTTGTGTTTGTTTCATTTTGTTTTTTTCAATCACTATCATTGATCAATTTAGAAAGAATTTTTGCTATAATCAACCAAGAACTTTTAATAGTTTTCAGCAATTATGTAATTAAGTTATCCTGCTCTCTAGACTGCCTAAAACATAAGTATCTAGGTTTTTGTTTATTTGTAGCAATTTGTCTAATGACTCATTTGCCAAGAATGCAATTATGTAGTTAATACCTTCAGGAAAATGTTTGAACCCCTGTCTTCACTTGATGTTATGCTCAGTACTGATGTTACTAGTCATCTTGTAAATATCAACCTTGAGATTTGCATATGATAGAGATATTAATAGACTAATATTTCCAAATCATTATTATCTTAATTTGCTTTTTTATTTTAGACATGATATTTAGTTTTAGGTGTTTTTTAAAAAAATTTAAATTTCTGCTATCTTCTACTGAATTTTAACTTCAAAGGTCCTCTCTGCAGAAGTTGAGTAAAAATAAATTTCTATTTATTTTAGAGATCCGTTGCTTTATTTTTGAAAATATTTAATTTCACAGGCTTTAGGAATTCATCTTTTTGTGTTATATAAGGATCTGAGCAAATGCCGATTTGCTGCCTCCCCTAGGAAGGAGCCACAGCGATCCAGCCCATTTCTCTCCTTTTTGCTTCCTGATTATTTATTCTCCTAGAACTCAACATAAAGGCAAGACAAAGATTGCTCTGAGGTGGTTGTTCTACTCATAAGGAAGACATTGCCACTCCCTCTACATTTATTTTACTTCCTCTAAACATCTACATTTTTGAATACTATATTAAAATTGTCTTTTTGTTTGAAATGCTTAAAATAGGCCAGATGGAAAAAATATACCTAAAGAAATATAAAAAAGGGACTAGGCACAGTAGCTCACACCTGTAATTCTAGTACTTTGGGAGGGAGAGGTGAGAACATCACTTGAGCTCAGGAGTTCCAAGAAACATGGTGAGATGGCAGAATTCCCAATAGCTGTTAATATCCACATATAAAACATTTTATAAGTGTGATGTACAGCATTTCAAAGGAATGTCTCATTTGTAGAGGAGAAAAGTAATATCTCGCCCATTGCCGGGTTTATGGCCAAGACTCCTATAACAAAAGAGAGAATAATGAAAGAAAAGCATAAAAATTTACTTAATATAAATTTGATGTGACACAAAGGCCTTCAGAAATGAAGACTCAAAGAAACAGGGAAATCTGTATATTTTTATGCTTAGGTTTGATGAAGAATGAACAGACGTGTTGAAGTGTAATTGGAGGACGAAAGGCTGTAAGCTCATGGTAATAAACAAGGGGACACTCAGCAAGGCTTTTTTGTCCAGATTCTTCTTGGTGGTGTTGTGTCTTCAGATGCTCTTTTCCCCCAGGTATAGGGAGAACCCCTCTGAAATCTCATGGCCTATGTTTAGGGGAAGGCCGGATAATTAATTTATGGCATACTTTAGGGGAGAAGGGTAAGAGAAGGTCAGAGAGACATTCCTGCTTTTGAGGTGTATCCAATTTTCTTTAGTTTAAAATACTCAGTACGCAAGATGCCTTTTTTTTTTTTTCCCCTGAGATGGAGTCTCACTCTATCACTTAGGCTGGAGTACATTGGCGCGATTTCAGCTCACTGCAACCTCTGCCTCCTGGGTTCAAGCAATTCTCCTGCCTCAACCTCCCAAGTAGCTGGGACTACAAGTGTGCTCCACCATGCCCAGCTAATTTTTGCATTATTAGTAGAGACAGGGTTTCACCATGTTGGCCAGGCTGGCCTCAAACTCCTGCCAAGGTGCCATATCTTAAGACAGCATGGTCTGGGTCCTATCATATTTAGCAAATTTTTATTAAAAATTACTGGATTTTGTTTAGCCAAATTGATCTGGGATATCAATTCTCAACTACTCTCGTGGTCAACAAAAATTCTGTGACTTTCCCCTCAGGAAATGGTTTGGCTGAATCTCTGCAGGTTCCCCATACTCAGTACTGTGACCTGCAAAGCCTTTGTTATTTGTAGTAATAGGGATGATGTCCTCTTACAGTCCTGAGTGTGACCTTGATGCAGCCTGTATGAGTAGAAGCTTGGGAAGCCATCTCTGAGGATACTGTCTATTTCAATATTTGAAGCATAAAGCATTTTGAGCACTACTTGCCTAACAGATTCTTATTAATGATAATGAAAACTGCCCATATGTTGATATTAGTCTTGTGAAAGGTTTCCAGATTCCCTAAATCAAGTAGGTTAAATGACTTCATGGGAAGTCGATAGTATTCACCATTTTGAATGATGCTTAATTTTATTATATGATTTTTTTATTCACTAAAATAAGAATTAGAAATTGCTCATTTAATTCAATTCAGCCCATGCCTGGCCAGCTACATAGGTCAATGTAAAGACTTGGGGCAATTACCCTTGGGGCCCACAGCTCCAGCCTGATAACTGTGTAGGTAGGGTCAGTGCTTGTGGGATGCATGCGGAATGGCTAATGCTGGCCATGGCCATCATCTCTCCTTGTCCTGAGCCTGGTGGCCAGGCTCCATTGGTGGTTGGATACTTGTCCTGAAGCTCTGCTATTATGAGACTTTAACTTTGCTAGGAAACTCACCCTTCACCTATACAGAGATTTTATTTTTTAACTTTTCTGTACTCAAACTTGAAGGGGTTTGCACCCCTCAAATGTCTCTCTTATCTGTCCACCCAAGTTGTCCATTTTCTTTGCCTCTGTCTTGGTTTAGGATTTATCACAGGAACTTCTTTTGTTGAAGTCTACTTTTTCAATCTTACCCCATAACTTCTTTGCCCCACTATGGCTGGGACAAACCTCTCTAAGACCCAAATGTCCTTTCATCCTGCTACTAGGGAATTATGGAAAAAGTCAGATGCTTGCAGTGTCTAAGATCTCTTGTGACCCAGCTCATGCATATCGTACTGGCCCCTCTTCTTTTTGCTGGTTTTCACAATCCACGCTCCAGCTAGTGAGAAGAAGCTGCCTCTGTTCCTCTGATGTTCTTCTACTTTTGTGAAGAGGGCTCCAACCAAAGTGCTTCCCCATTAATCCTCATTTGTAAAGCTGCAAACAAACATTGCATCTTTTGGGAAGCTTCTTTTCTCACTCAAGGTACTCTTTGACCCTGTTTAGTGATTTGTATGTGGCTCAATCATGCCTTGTCTTTCATTTCTCATGCCCGTCCCTCACATGGTGTAGGGTAGTGATTAGCAGAGACAGACTGTCAGCCAGACAGTCTGAATTCACATCCTTACTGCACTACTTACTAGCCATGCCATCTTGGGAAAATTATATTCTTTGAGACTCTTCCTTGCACTCTTTTGTACAACAGGTATACTAATGGCATGCAACTCATAGGGGTGACATGCTAATTACATTAGATAACAGACAAAGAGTTGAGAAAGTCTGAAAACAGAGTGAAGACCCAGTAAGTGCTATTTTTTTGTTGTTGTTAATTTTAAGAATATTATTGGCTGGTCACAGTAACTCATATCCATAATCCCAGCACTTTGGAAGGCCAAGGCAGGAGGATCTTGAACTCAGTTCTAGATCAGCTTGGACAAGATAGTGAGACCTCATCTCTACAAAAAAGTTAAAAAAAAAAAAAATAGCCAGGTCTGGTGGTGCACACCTATAGTCCCAGCTTGAGGCTGAGGTGTGAGGATGTCGTGAGCCCAGGAAATCAAGGCTGCAGTGAGCTGTGATTGTGCCTCTACCCTCCAGCCTGGGTGACAGAGCAAGACTCGGTCTCAAAAAAAAAAAAAAAAAAAAAAAGCATTACTAAATAAATTGAGCACACATTCCATATGGGACAATATTAATGACCAGCATGTGACTAAGTAGTCCCAATCTGGCAGAGAATATAATGATTTGTTCAGTTAATTTTCACAGCAAAATTGTGAGGTAGGTGCCATTATTATTTCTATTTATGGGTAAGTCCCCAAGAAAGGTCAGTATTACTGCTCCAAGTCATAGAATGAATATGTGGGTAAAGTGAGATTTGATTCCAAGTAATTTGATCCCAGAACTTTCACACTTAACTACTATCCTAAACCTTCCCAAATACACTATGATGCTTCTCCATGAATAGCTGTTGAATGAATGAATTTTAAAGAATTTTATGAAAATAAGATGGTCTCTATGGAGATCCAGATATATATGGTGTGAGAAATCATAGTCATGTCATGTCCCAAAAGATCTTTGCCATTTTGCAATTTCTCAAATTCATTGCATTGGATACGAAAAACTTCAGTGTCCTAGATATAGAGCTAAGACTTGGGGATACCACCGCTAAAAATATGTGAGTTATAAAGTCATATTCCTGGGACAGGACCATAAGTCCTGGTATAGGAGACAGAGAAGGGATGAGGAGGCAGGAGGCAGCATAGAGCAGGAAAGCCAGAGCTTGGCATGAGGCAGATCTTGCTTCTCATTCTGCTTCTGCCACATATTAGCTGACTCATTCAGTTAACAATTTATCCACATCCCTTCAATGCTTATTGCACTCCTAGTATCTCAGGAACCCACGACTTCTTTCTGAACCTCAACTGCCTCTTATATAAAATGGTCATTGTAGTTCCGACCTTGAAAGATGTTTGAGAAGATTGACTGAGACATACAGAGAGGTACAACTCAGGGGCCTTCTATGTTTGGCTTTCCTACCCCTTTACCAGGCTGTTCCTAGCCAGGGGCCTGCGTATGGGTTCAGCTATGCAGGCAGGAGTCAGAAAAGTAATTAATATTAATATATACCTCAAAAGGAGAAAGGGGTAGAATTTTCTGGCTGAGGTCCAAGGCAAAATTTAGGGTAAGTCAGTAGAGCCAAGGGCAGATGTCCATATCAAGTCAGGAAGCTGAGTGTCTGAGGCTAGGCAACAAAGGGAGACCATGTTGGGATCAGTCTAAGATGGGTCAGGATGTGCTGCTGACTGTTACACTGACGACTTGCTAGAGTTTGAGGTTCATCTGTATATGGGTTGCTGGAGTCTGAGAATGGGTAATGTGAGGAAGTCCTTTTCCTCAATTCTGGTGCCTCTGAGGTGATTTTCTCTAAGAATTCCCCTCACTTCCTGCCCCACAATTAATTCTTACTAAGGTGACTTGAATTACCTGGGTGGAGAGAAACAATCATTGATCCATACATACCTCTCAATTATATGGAGTTAATCTGTCCAAGGTTCTGAGCATGGGATATGAATTCTCATTGTCCTTCTTTCTTCTCCAGGACCAGTGGGAGGTAGAGACATGTGTAAATGAGTGTAATTTACAGACTTACATTACAACAGATGTGCTGCCCACAAGTGTAGACCAAGGTTTTCCAGGCTTGGCACTATCAACATTTGGGTCAGATGATTATTTGTTGGACATGGGGTGAGAGAAGCTCTCCTGTGCATTCTAAGATGTTTAGCAGCATCTCTGGCCTGTACCCACTAGATGCCCACAGCATGATAATAAAAAATGTCTCAGATGTGACCAAATGTCCCCCAGGTCCAAGATCACCTCCTGCTCTTAAGAACCATTGCACTAGATAGATGTGGGGAGTTGGCAGAACACTTGGACCTGAGAACAAATCATGTCCTCTAATTAAGCTTCATCAAAAACAAACAATATTTTGGCCTCCATTCTTAGTTTTCCTTTTAACAATTACAGCGTGTTCAGAACCCAGATGAGGGTCCCTTCAGAGAGCTCAAGGGGTTGCTTAAGGTGGTTAAGTAGGTCTCAGGTGGACGTGACCTTTGTTACATGAGTGTTTTGTCCCTGGATACTGCCACTGACCTGATATTTACAGCTGAAGTTCAAGGAGGAGGCTCCACTGGGTCTACTGACTATCTTACTCTCGGATGAGTCATGTAGCCTCAGCAGCTGAGTCAAAGTCAAAGGCAGGCACTGCCCCTTCAGCTGACTGACAGCCTCTTCTCAGCAGCTGGCTGGTAGGTAGACTAGTTGGCTCTGGTCCCAGCTACATTTTCTGGAAAGGCATAGACAGGATTTTTTTTGTGGCTGGAAAATTTATCTGCAGGGCTTCTGCAGGCAGTCAGGAGTGAACACTGGGCCTGCAAAACTTGGACTGGGCAATCACGAGACTGTTTGACAAACTTGGGCTGTGTTCCCAGTTGAGCGTCACCCATGGGCACTGTGTCCCAGACAGGCTCAATTCTTAGAGCAGAGAGGCTTCATTTTCAGCTCTGCAGAGGCAGCAGCCTTTAGGCTAATTAATAAATCATCAACGCATTTGTGGTGTGAAAAATGAAATATTTATGCTCGCCAGAGTAATATTTCTGTCTTGCAGTCCCATGCTCTGTTGATGCCTGATGGAGGATGAAGTAAATACCAGCTGGTGTAGAATGAGTGGAATATAATTACTCTCTACAAAGTTAAGTGAATATTAAAACACAGAAGTCACAGGCACTGGTGCTTGTCCCTCCCGACTCCACTGCCCACTAAATGGTATCCTGACCTGATGCTTGGCTTCACTGCAGCTAGCAGCAGGGATCTCAGTAAAGAGCCTTGTTGTCAGCAATGGGGAAGCAACTAGGGCACAGGCTGCTGAGAAAGGCAGGAAGTCAACCACCTTCCAGGAACATGTGGAGACTTTCCTGATGCCTTAGAGTGTGATATGGTGAAAAGAATGTGACTTTGGAGCCACAGACCAAATGTGACCAGACTGTGGCTTTGGAGCCAGAGACACCCACCTCTGAAATTTATAAGTCATGTGACCTTGGCGAAGGTCTTTCTCTTTTCTATACTTTAGTTTGCTTAACTAGAAAATGGAGTCATACTGCGTTATGTGATTAGAGAACTGTGCTTCAGAAATCACTTGACAAAGTTTTGCATAGTGACATGGAGGCAAAGAAAACTGCAAAAAGAGCTGCAGAAAGATTGGGTAAGTAGTCCACACATGTTAAGGTGATGGCAGTAGAAATGCAAAGGAACACTGTGAAAGACAAGATTTGACAGGTGGTTTTTGTGACTGCAATGTGAGATTCAATCTCATAGGAGAGAGTGGAATGATGGTTACCAGAGGCGGAGGTGGTTAGGGGAGGGGAACATGGAGAAATGTTGGTCAACAGATATGTAATTACAGTTAGACACAAGGAGTAAGTTCAAGAGCTCTATTGTACAGCATGGTGACTATAGTTGATGAGGATATATTGTATTTTTGAAAAGTGCAGAGAGAGTGGATGTGCTCTCACCACAAAAAAGATAATTGTGTGAGTTAATGTGCTTGTTAACTAGGTAGATACAACCATTTCATGACGTATATGTACTTCAAAACACCATACTACACACGATACATGCATATAACTTTATCAGCCAATTTTTTTAAAAGGAGGAACTTGGGTTGTGAACTTGAGCAGTGGCAAAAACCGAAGGCCCCTGAAAGAGACTAGACAGTCCAGAAGGAATGCCCACTTGGAGGCGGGAGGGGCAGAGCTGTGAGCTCTGCATGAGGTGGAATCAAGGTGGGCCATCTACGAGGAGTAAGGGGTCAGTGAGATTTCTCCAGTCTTGTGTATATATACTTTATACACTTTTACACTTTTCAGAGCATATATCTGTATGCATGTATTATATATATTCACGTACATTTCAACTGAGAATTGCTTGGAATTCAATTTATCTTTTTTCTTTTGGTAACTATTCAGGGCCTTCCCACCTTGCAACTTAAAAATAATTTTGGAACTCTAAGTATACAAATAATATGTGTGCTTCATAATCAGAGCTACTTCAGCCTTCCAGGCAGCAAATAAATAATTGGCCAGGGTTTCTTGTCCCCTCCATAACTCCTCGAATCACACACATACAATTGCCACTTAGCAAAACCTCCACCATGCAAAGACTACACAACTCTCTCTCTTCCATTCTGAGGGCCTCTCTATCTTTCATTTTTCTCACTGAGTGCCTCATAGCCAGTCCAAGCACTGCCTGATCAGGCCTGTTTATGTTTTGGAGGACTCGCCTTCACAGGAGTCTTTCTTTCACCTGTGCTTGGACCTCACTTCCAAGGTCCATTGTCATCTCTGAAAGAATCTCTGTGTTGTTAATTCTGCCACTGTGGTTAATTGCTTCTAGATAAGCAGATACATGGTGTCCGAGGGAGGGTGAATGGGGTACAAAAGATATATCTATTTTTTATAGGATTCCACAGAACTCCAAAGTCCCTGCCCTTAAAGACCAATAGATCTCCACAGGATACAACATGACATTTATGAAACAATTACAAACCAATGGAGTGTGCACTTGAGTGTTTTATTATTTAATAGATGGTAGGTATTCTAGGAAGAAGAAGGGGATTGATCTTTCTTAGCACCTATATGTAATCACTGTTCTATGAATGTTATATAAAGGATTTAATTCATTTAATTCTTGCAGCCATCTTGTAAGGTAGGCATTTTACAATTGGGAAAACAGTCTCAAAAAATAGTTTAAGTCTATTGTTTTCAATTTCTGCATCAATTCCATCTTTCCTTCTACATCCATCCCTGCCGTCAGGTGGCTCAGTCAAGACGTGGATGGCAAAGCATGCACAGATTGCCTTTGTTTTAATCTTTTGGGGAGTCCCATGCCCAATAATAGCAATTCTCCATGCACAACGATTTTTATTGAACATTAAGACAAAAAATTAGCAAAAGGGATACCAAAAAACTATTTTACCATAATGAGACTGGAGAGAGAGACATATATTTGCAGATCATGGCCTTCATACTGGTCCCCAGAATTAGATAGACAGACCCACTCAGCCGTTATCAATGCTGAGACCCTGAAAGTCTCCTGAATTGTGGCTGGACCCTTTCTGTAAGGTTGGCATGTTGCAGAGATGGGTGGACAGCACACAATGTACTCCTGAGAGGAGGAGGGAGTCTCTAGACCAAACACACAGCATTTATTCTTTCACCTTTGCTAATAAGGTAAATTGCTTTACATACAATGCAAGAGAAGCAAGTGAAGGGACAGAGAGAGGCCAAGAGTATTTTGTTAGTGATGACCTTTCACCTGAAAGGAAAGCAGATATGGAGAATACATACTGCCTGCTTCTCTGCTGTAGAAAACTCTCCTAAGTCTTTAAGTCTTTTAAAATATTCCACCCTTTACTTCCCCCACCATCTTGTTTTTAGATGATTTGTCTGACAGTAGGTCTACTTCTTCACATCACCTCTGCTATTCTGTCCATTATGTGTTGTCTCCTCCTTCCACCGTTTGTAGTCATCTTCAATGTGGTAGCAGTTTTCTTTACATTCAAAGTTATCACGTTTCCACCCATGATTTCCCCTGATCACGCCCTCTTCCTCCCCCAGACTTCCAGGTGAGGTATTTTCATACCCACAAGTATTTAAGATATCTGAGAAGACCTTGCACCTTTGTTTTGCTCACACTTTATTATTCTTCCTTTAAGTCAATGTCCATTCTTCCCTCCACATCCTAGGAGGACCTCTTTGTTTATTCACCATTTATTTTTCGTGTTTTTTGTAAGTCTTGCTTTCCCTGCCCCTGCTCTCTCTCACTGTATAAAATGTGCTCCCCAGAGTACCATCCTCAACTGTCTTCTCAGTCTCTATTGCCTGCACATGCTTTCAGGAGAATTATTACATATTATATATACATATGATTATAATAATATATATTATTATTATATATAAAATAATTCCAAAATTGCTATCGCTTTCCTAGGCTTCGCACACATGCACGTGACCACACCTGTATTTACACTGCCTAGTGCATATGTATATCTAGCTGTCACACTATCATTGCAAACTGGACATGGTCAAATCCTATTTTTCTTTCCATATCTGTCTCAGTTAATACTTCCAATGTCTGTTTATTTAAAAGTTTAGGGTCGCCTAAAAGTTTAAGCGACTCTACCTATTTTATAAATAATAGCTTTTATCATTATTTGATTAAAACCTTTTAAGGCTCTGTGTTACCCAAAAGATTAAAAAAACAAAATCCTTGGAATTTTAAATATGGGTCTTTATGAACTTATCATGGTTAATTTTATGTATCACCTTGACCGGGCCACAGTGCCCAGATAATTGGTCAAACTTATTCTGGATGTTTCTATGAAGGTGCTTTTTAGATGAGGTTAACATTTAAATTGGTGGACTTTGAGTAAATATTATCCTCTAAAATGCAGGTGGGTCTTATCTAATCAACTGAATGCCTTCTTAGATTCTAAGTTCTGGTCTCCACTAAGCAGAAGGAATTCTGCCAGCAGACTGCTTTTGTACTGAATTATAACTCTTCCTTCGGTCTCACATCTACTGGCCTACTCTCCAGAGTTTGGACTTACTAAGCCTCAGCATTCCTGGGAGCAAACTACTTAAAATCTCTCTCACATATGTACATACATGTAAGCTAATTACTTTCATATGAGAGATATTTTATATATATATGATTATATGTATATATGACTATACACACATATATGAGCTAATAACATACTTTATAGCTAATTACTTATACAAGAGACAGATTTTAAGTAATTAGCTTTTGTGTATATATAATCAGATATACATATAATCATATGTATATATAATATAATCAGGATTACACACACACACACACACATCCTTTTGGTTTTGTTTCTCTGGAGAATCTTAATATAAGATCTGTTCTTTTATTTTAAAATAAGTTCATTTACCTTTTCATATATTTAAAAACTTAAGAAACAATCAAATGAAAATAACCAAAGACGCCATTAAACAGAAAAACAATTTAAAGCCACTATCAACACAAACCTGTAGTCCAGCAGTGTCAAAGCTCCTGTCGTTCTGGACACACGACACATTCTTCAGTGCCTCTGTGCAGTGTAACAGGCTGCTCTGTCATCTCGGGATTCTCTTCCACTTTCCTTGCCTGGCTTTTCTTAGCTTCTCCAGGCAGGTTTTTTATGTGACCTTCTCTGTGCTCCCATAACATACTGTCCCTATCTTTATTTGACATTTATTTATATCTGCTTTTCTCAAAAGATTTAAACTCCTTAAAGACTGGAACTCACAACCCTGACACCCAGTGTGCCATAAATCAATCTTGGTGTAACGGAATAGACTTATTCTATAGCTGACTTCTCCCCATTTAATTCTTCCTGCACACAGTAGGTATACTCAAGTCCTCAAAAGAAAACCAAATCATGCTCCCTTCCTCCAAAGGAGGGGAAGATTATTTTATGGGTTATTTCATGTGAGTCCCTGCCATTCAAGCATTCTCTGTTCCTTCAGTTCCTTCCACATTGAAGTGCTGTCCTAAGTTTGAGCAGGTTGAGCAGGAAGCCCAGGAGACAAAGATGGCTGACTCCTGGGGATCTAAGATCATGCAGAGCACTGGCATTCCTGAAGGACTTATGACCCATGAGAGTAACAGTTAGTGGTAAACACATACACAAGGTGACTTCGCAGGAAGCCGCTGCTTCTTGCTCTACTGAAAGTAATGAATGCAGAGATCGTCACACTAAGACCATCCCTGTCTTTCTTTAAACCATTGGAGGAATAGCCAAGGTCTTTCATCATGGACTGGCGGCTCCTTGAGGTCCAGGACTGTGCTCTTCTCTCCTTAGGACTCATGTTGTGTAAAAACAGTACATAGATAAATAAAGATCTGTTTCTCATTAGCTATTCTTAAGTATTGCCTTGAGTTGAATGGTATGCTAGGAGAATCTCACCCTGGGTGCTCACTTCTCTGAAGTATCAACAGATGTGATGAGTTATAAGGGAATCTAAAGAAGACCTTGTTCCTTCCTGAAAGCTGAATCTGTAACATTATTACCTAATATAATAATATATAACAATATTACCTAACCAGATACTTAAAGAAAGATCATGGGATTTAGTGTAAGATGTATGCATCTAAATTTTGCCTTTAGCCCTTACTGTATGACATTGGGAAATTATTTGACCTCTCTAGTCTCATTTTCTCATCTATAAATTAGACCTCATAGATTCCTTCTTCAAAACATTGTCTTGAGGTTTAAATGAATTAAAATATATCAAGTGTCCATAAACAGAAGTCTCTCAATAAAATCGTTGTTGAATCTGAGTCTTCAACACCCTCTTTTTTATAGGCAATCACAGTTCTTTTCTTACCCCACACTCTGTGTTGTAAACCTTGCCAAAACACTCAGACTATATTAACCTTGCAGTAATAAAGAAAAAACAGCAAGCTCATTTGGGAAACTTCCAATAGCAAAATCGTCTATTAAAATTTGAAAACGATACAAAAACTATATGACCACAATAGCCTCTTTCTGTTTTGCTTGGGAACCAGAGGTGAACACCACATTTCCAGTTCTCAGCTTTTGCTGTTTGCTTCCAGAAAAGACAAGTGCTGGTTATTAAGGCCTGTCAATAAATTCCAGAAGTGAAGCAAATCTTACTCAACTGACTGACAGCTACAAATTAATTTTACCTTCTTTAAACAAAACTAACCAGCTTCATGTTCGTGCAGCTGAAAAGACTCACTGTGTACTCTCTTGGCCCAGCACAGCGTGCTCCGCCCATTATCATGTAGTGGGAATTACTTTTCCTTCACTCAGCTTGCTAATGGGAAGACAGTGCAGTCTGCTGAGCATAGAGGACTTTAGCTTAGAATTCTTCCTGTTCAGAGATACACAGGCATGCCAGGAGATGCTTATAGCAGGAATGACCCCATACTCGCAGGGGCACAACTCAGTTCTATCTGCGATTTCTTATCACAGTTCATTCAGCAGCATATGACCAAATACTGTGTTAAGAGATGGGATGAAAAGAAAACTACTGAAGATGTCACGGGCTAACAGCAAGAAAGACACAGATGAGGACTATTTGTTGTAATTATGAAACCTACAATAGGCAATGGGGACCCAAAGGAGAGGGGGATTATTTTCTGGGGAGAGGTTGGGGTGTAAAAATAAGTCTCCAAACAGGTAACTAATTTGTTGGTATTTGTTTTCTTTTTAAGCGAAGTATAACATACATAAAAAATGTTGACATTTCTTCATTGTACAGCTCAATACATTTTTACATGTATCTATACCCATGTAATTATCTCCCAGTTCAAGATTTTGGATAGGGCTTTCATCTCCCAAGAGGGCTTCTTGTGCCCCTTCTTACCTCCAGTAGGTAACTACTGTTTTATCACTGTGGATTATTTTTGCCTGCTGTTGAATTTCATGTAAATGAACGCATACAATATGTTCTTTCTTATTATTGGCTTCTTCAGCTCGGCATTTGTGTGTTAGGTCCGATCCATCCCTGTGCAGTGCGCACCCGTCACTCTTTCTGTTGCTTTGAAGTATTACATTATAGACATTGGCATTTGAAGAATGATTACAAGTTGCTCCCAGGTGGGTGGCTGCGAAGAGGCACAGTCTAAATTTAAGCATGTTATATTTGTAGGGGTAGCTTTAATAACATGATAGGGATTTGGGGGTTGATACAGGAGATTGGGCTGAAAAAACAGATTGGAGCTACACTGGGAAGAATGTAGAATACAACACAAAATGTTTGAAGTCTATTTTGTAGAGAACTCCCCCAAATCATCAGAGTTGCTTAAAGTGGAGGCATGGTATAATCAGATATAAGTGTTAGATGCAGTATTCTCGTGTAAACATGACAAGGGCATGGAAACAAGGAGAATCCAGAGTCATAGGCCATCATAGTAGCCCAGGTGGCTTGATTTGGAGTCAAATGAAGGAGACAGTGGAGTAATCAGACAGAGATTAACATGCTCAAACAAGGAGAAGAAGAGACAGGGAGGAGTCAGGGAAAGAAATTGGTTTTCCGGCTTAAGAAAAACCTGAGTTGCAGAATATAAGACAGAAGTAGTTGACTAAATAAGAAATAAGCAACCACTTTTTGAGATTCATTTGAAACTGGGATGTGAGAGTGAGAGAGAACACTTAGGTTTTGCTGACATACCCTTCCCTCACCCCAGGTGCCCCCATGCTGACCCACGCTGACCTCTGCAGCATAGCTTTTAGGAGGAGATGACTTAAAACATCTTGAGGAATTATGCGCATTTAATTTACATCTAGGTCTGAATTCTCATGCTGCTTTTCTGTCATTTTGCCATTTTAAAGAATAGCATACCAGGGCTTTTTATTCCAGCCCTGTGGTGGTGCCCTTTTTGAGAGAATAAATCCCAAGTAGTGTTGCCAAGAGCCAGTGACATTTACCATGTTTGAAAAGGCCTCATTTTGAAGAATGATTATCGATTCTTTTGCACATTTCAGATCACTCTTTGATGCTGCCTTTTACTGGCCCTGGCGAGTGACCCTCAGCTGTGTCCCTGGCTCCTTGACACAGTAGTTCACCTACAAAGAACCTGCTGTTCTTCCAAGTGGCACTCACCCTGCGCCTGTCCACAGGATAAGTCACTGTTTCTCTGAATATGTCATCACACAGAGGAGTGTCTCCAAACCTCACCTGGGTTGTTGAAAATATGTAGATATGCTTATAAACTAACACAGGTGATGATGGAGTGTGTGGGGAGAGTAATAAGAAGCATCAATGCACTTCATTAGGACACATTATGATGGTAATTCTGGGACTACATCATCTCTAATTACACCCAAGGTGTGGGCATTCAATTTTTTTTTTTTTTTTTTTGAGACAGAATCTCGCTGTCACCCAGGCTGGACTGCAGTGGTGCGATCTCAGCTCACTGCAAGCTCTGCCTCTCGGGTTCACGCCATTCTTCCGGCCTCAGCCTCCCGAGTAGCTGGGACTACAGGCGCCTGCCACTACGCCTGGCTAATGTTTTGTATTTTTAGTAGAGACGGAGTTTCACCATGGTCTCCATCTCCTGACCTCGTGATCCACCCGCCTCGGCCTCCCAAAGTGCTGGGATTACAGGTGTGAGCCATGGCACCTGGCGGGCGTTCAATTTTTAGGGAGCAGTACAACTGGAGAGAAAGGGTAACAGAGGGGCATGGAAGACCAGGAAATGTGATAAATAGTCTATTGTAATCGCATGCAATTGACGCCCAAGGAAGAAATATTGAAAAGAAATATTGGGTGTGGGTGATGTCTCTGCAACAGAAGAAAGCCCTTGATTTCCATTTCCAGGATCCAAGAGAGACTTACCCATGTATCTCAGGAATTTTGACATCACTTGTGAGTGCTAAAAGTGAAAGCTCACATTCAGTGGCAGTGACATTTTTGTGAGCCTAATGGGAAGAGTTAAAAAAAAAAGAATGAGGCAAGTCTTGGTATATAACCTGCAAATTTGAAATGGGTTATTTATTCTTTATTACATGTGTCCCTTGATACTATGGTGTCTTCAGAGAGTTGGCCAGAAGAATAGAGAGGGTATTAATTCTCAATGAATTTCTAGGATTGAAACACTGCTTCAAACCCTTTTGGAAGGGTAAGTCTGATATATGTATAAGAATATATAATATATATTACAAAATATATCAGAAAAACATAAATATATATTGCACACATATACATACATATAATTACATATAGTTAAGTATGTAGCATTTGGAAGGTGAAGTCTTTCTTTTAGACGAATCCTCTAAACCAGTTGGGTTGATGCAAAAATATAAATGAAAGTGTCTCATTTAGGCCGGGTGTGGTGGCTGTAATCCTGGAACTTTGGGAGGCCGAGGTGGGTGGATCAGCTAAGGTCAGGAGTTTGAGACAAGTCTGGCCAACATGGTGAAACCCTGTGTCTACTAAAACTACAAAAATTATCTGGGCGCAGTGGCAGGCACCTGTAGTCCCAGCTACTTGGGAGGCTGAGGCAGGAGAATCACTTGAATCCAGGAGGTGGAGATTGCAGTGAGCTGAGACCATGCCATTGCACTCCAGCCTGGGCAACAAGAGTGAAACTCTGTCTCAAAAAAAAAAGTATCTCATTTATACTTTACAGAAATATGGATTCTTCTGTTTTAGAATGGATATCCAAACCTGTGTTCTTTTTTTTTTTTTTTTCCATGACGGAGTCTTGCTGTGTCGCCCAGGCTGGAGTGCAGTGGCCAGATCTCAGCTCACTGCAAGCAAGCGCCGCCTCTGGGTTTACGCCATTCTCCTGCCTCTGCCTCCCTAGTAGCTGGGACTACAGGTGCCCGCCACCTCGCCCAGCTAGTTTTTTGTATTTTTTAGTAGAGATGGGGTTTCACCGTGTTAGCCAGGATGGTCTCGATCTCCCTCGTGATCCGCCCATCTCGGCCTCCCAAAGTGCTGGGATTACAGGCTTGAGCCACTGTGCCCGGCCCAAACCTGTGTTCTTAATGACTACTATTCTGCCAGCACTGAGATTTCTAAGCAGAGAGTCTATGAGACCAACTTGGCACCAGGTGGTAAAAATGTGGCCACAAAGGATGGACAGCACTACACATTCCAACTTTCGCTTTCTCTGAATATATTCTTTCCTCATGCTAGCACCATCATGGACCCAGTACTGCTTCAGAGGTGCAGCGCTTCTTTTGCAGAAGTTTACTAACCCAATTAAGACCAGGACCTGCAGTGGAACATGCTGCCTTCCTGTGACTGAGGTATCTGGGCAAGACTATGGCACAAAGAGGGACCTGAAATCGATGTTGCTTTTGTCAGATGATATCTGTAAGTTTTTTTTCCCTCTGGCTAACACGGTGAAAACCCGTTTCTACTAAAAATACAAAAAAATTAGCCAGGCATAGTGGTGGGCACCTGTAGTCCCAGCTATTCAGGAGGCTGAGGCAGGAGAATGGTGTGAACCTGGGAGGTGGAGCTTGCAGTGAGCTGAGATCGCGCCCTAGGTGACAGAGCGAGACTCCATCTCAAAAAAAAAAAAAAAAAAAAAAAAAGCTGTGTCTTTCCATTTCCTATTTAGCATTAAACATTAGAGCAAGATGCTTTCATTTATATTTTTGCATCAGCCTCCATACTACCTTTCCATGGATTCATATGCATTAACAATTTACAGCTTAATCCAGGAAATCTCAAGTGTTAGTGTACATTATAATCATATGAGAAATGAGTTTAAAATGCCACTGTCAAAATCTAGCTTTAAACTTAAACATACTTTGTAAGTCATGTAAAATAATAATAATAATAATATTGATTCTAATGACCAGCATTGGTTTGATCAACTTAAACTCCTCTTCAAAATTTACTCTAACTTCAGTTGTGGCATCAGACTCATCCTGTGACTGGACTAAGCTCTCAGTTTTCAAGTTCTGGCTGCTTCTGAGAGTTGCTAAGGGCTTCATCTGCCTTCAGTTCATTGGCTTTGAATGTTTGGATCATTAGAAGTATGGCTTTCCAGCATGCTGTTCAGTGAAGAGTTAGCTACTGCATACATCACACCTTCCATGCACTGGAAAAGGAGCAATGAGCCTACAGCAGGTGGTGACTCTATAGGTGCAAATGTTCTTGCAAGGGCATGAATTAAAAAAAAAAAATTCAGGTAAACAACCAGCAAGTACAAGTGTCAAAAACTAGAGAGCATCTCAAACTAGCAATTGGTATTACCTCAGAAAGTTATCAGCATACCAAAATGTGTCAAAATTGAAAGCACCAGAGAAATCATTTTGGCAAGTAGAAGAACAAGCATGAGGCTGCAGTAAATTCTATTCAATATTGGACATGGAGTTGCTGTTTTACAGGCTTTGGGGTCCCATTCACTCAGGTGCACATGTTTCCACCTTTTGGCATGACTTTAGGATCTCAAAATTTTCTGAAGAACATACTTTTCTTTCCTTTTAAGTGAATTAGTTGGGCCAATGTAACTGTTGTAATAAAATACTCACAATATTTCAGTGCTTTAAGACCATGGAAATGTATTTCTTGCTCATGAAACAGTATAATGTGGATGTTCCTGGTCCAGAGGTGACTTTCTCCAGACAACAATAAGAGAACCCATGCTCCTTCCCAACTTAGGGTTTCACCTTCCCTTTGAGTGTCAGAGTCGTTGACAAGCAGCCAATAGATGAGGAAATAGAAGATGAGGAAAACACATCCTCATCTTAACTGTCTTTGATCAAAAGGAATAAGCTGCACTTCTACTCATTTATCTTTGACAAGGCCTGGTCATGTGGCCTCATGTAGATTCAAGGGGTTGGGGAGTCAACAACTCTAGTCCCTGGATGCTCATCCAATTTCCAGCATCAATTCAATAGCAAAGTTGATTTTCGTAATTCCTTGTGCTGTGGTCTGAATGTTTGTGTTCCCCACAAATTGACATGTTGAAACCAAATCCCCAGTGTGGTTGTATTAAGAGGTGGGGACTTTTGAAGCTGAATGAGATTGGTGCACCTGTAAAAGATGCCCAAGCAAGCTTGTTTGCTCCTTTTGCCATGTGAGGATGCAGCAAGGAGGTGAGTGCATCTGTGCAGCCGAGTGCAAGCCCTTATTAGACATAAAATCTGCCAGCACTTAGATTTCCCAGCCTTTAGAACTATGAGCAATAAATTTCTGTTGTTTATAAGCCACCCAGTTTATGAAATTTTTGTTGTAGCAGACCAAACAGACTGACACCTTGTGATACAGTTTGGCTGTGTCCCCACCCAAATCTCATCTTGAATTCTTACATGTTGTTGGAGGGACCTGGTGGGAGGTAATTGAATCATGGTGGCAAGTCTTTCCCATGCTGTTCTTGCGATAGTGAATAAGTCTCATGAGATCTGATGGTTTTATAAAGAGGAGTTCCCCTGAACAAGCTCCTTCTCTTTGCCTGCTTCCATCCACGTAAGATGTAAGACTTGCTCCTCTTTGCTTTCCACCATGTTTGTGAGGCTCCCCCAGCTATGTGGAATGGTAAGGCCATTAAACTTCTTTCTTTTGTAAATTGCCCAGTCTTGGGTATATCTTCATCAGCAGCATGAAAACAGACTAATACACTTTATTGAGTGGTTTCAAATACTGAAACTAGCCTCACTGTGAAATGTCTTTTTATATGCATATAATGTTTTTGTACTCCATAATAATGGAAAAATGGCCCGGAAGGTCTTCTTCTAAGACATCTCAGCCTGAGTGAGCCCTGCTTTTAGCCATGATCTTCTCTTGCGTGTCCTGCTTGAAATTATAATACAAAATTAATTCACTTGGTGACAAAAGATGACTCCCATAACATTAAATTAACTAGCTTTTTTTCTTCAAAGCTCTCCAGATATTTCATTCTTAAGGGCTTGGTACTCATTCTGGTTCAACACAATTTTCAATAATGTGTAAACAAATGAAAGTTTAATACATAGATTTTTAAAATAACTGTGTTTTGCAAATGTAATGCAGAAACCACATCTGAAACAGGTAGGTTGGAAAGGCCAGATTCTTGGAGCTAGATATTCATGTGGCTTACCAGACTGTATAAATTCCTGGGTATGGTGTGGTTCTACATATTTTGTACTTAGAAGTGAAGTTAATGTGTGTGTCCAGACCAGGATGTTACTGGAACAGTCTCCTTCCTAATCCTGGCTGGTGACTAGAGGTTGCTAACATAATAATTTTGAGGTTCTCTGAGTCTTTGCAGTAGGAGAGACACCATCCATTGCTGTAAACAGCTTAACTGTGGATCAGGGTTTGGCTCTACTTGGAAAACTAGTGGCTCTCCTGGGAGTAGCTACTTGGTGCTACAACTTGAACAACATCTCACCTCTCTGCTGAACTTGAAAAGGTGGCAGTCGGTCTTACTGTGCCATATCAAGAAGAGTTATACTCTACATCAGCGTTGAGAAAAGCTTGATCTACCATTGACGTTGACTCTGCCAAGACATCAATTTTGTGAGTTTTAGTGATGTGTGTGTGGCATTTGTTGTGGACTTATTTAGATTTATATTCCACATCAATTTTAATGATTGTGAACTTTGAGCACTGGCTATTTTTTATTGAGTGCTTACTATGTACTTGGCACTATAATAGGTATTTGTGAACATAACACATTCTAATTTATATCTCACAATAACTTTATGTGAGGATAATATATTGTCCCGATATTACAGAAGAGAAAAACAACTAAGGCTTGAAAATGTTTTGTTTCTTGCTCAAGGCCATAAAACAATCAAATGGCAAAGCTGTGTTTCCAGACCCAGCTGGACCAGGCCCAGAGCCTGAGCACCAACCTCAAGGTGAAACAGCACTGTCATCCCAAATGTTGCTTTCTCACTTATTCGCCCAGTTCATATTTATCGAACAGGTATGGGGCTAAATGTTGAGAATATAACAGAATACCGAAAAGATAAATTTTAAGGTAAAATTACATACATAACAAGTTAAATGCATTTGTGACAAGGTCTGTGGTGAAAAGCACAGGGTGCTGTGAAAAGATTTAGGAGGGAGACAGGGTTCAGTCTGGGACATGAGAGGTGTCCCTGAGAAGGCGGCACTGAAGCTGGGACCTAACACTAGGTAGACATTTGCCTCCAAAGGAGGACAAAGTGCATGCCAGGGAGAGGAGGTCGTATGTGTGCAAGCCCTGAGAGAGGACTGGCTGGTAGAGATTTAATAACAAGGAAGGTCAATGTTCCTGGACTGTGGAGAGCCAGGCAGAGTGGCCAGAGAGGGGGTTGATGAGGCAGGCAGAGCTGAGCTCAGGAAGAGTCACAGAATCCACACAGATGGTGGAGCAAAGGACAAGCCAGTTGCCAGACTACAGATATTGTTGGAGATTCTGGAAGGTTGAATGTTACTGAGAGCTTTTAATTAAAATAATTTAAAATCTTTAAAATAATTCAAAGATTATTGAACATAATCTTTGACAGTGCATTAAACCTTTGTGACAAGGTGTTTTCCATAGGACTAGCCTGCTTTGTGCTCTCTTTCAGAATATTAGGGGATGGTCCCAGTGGTTCACACCTGTAATCCCAGCACTTTGGGAGGCCAAGGCAGGAGAATCATTTGAGCTGGGAGTTCAAACCAGCCTGGACAACATAGTGAGAGCCTGTCTCTCCAAAATGTAAAATCAAAAACATTAGCCAGGCATGGTGCATGTGTCTGTAGTCCTAGCTACTTAGGAGACTGAGGCAGGAGGATCACTTGAGCCCAGGAAATTGAGGCTGCAGTGAGCTATGATTGTATCACTGCACTCCAGCCTGGGCAACAGAGCCAGACCCTGTCCCCTACTCCCCCAGTCCCCAAAAAAGAAAAATTCAAAAAATAAATTAATTATTTAAGTGAAAATGAAGTGCTCGAAGTTTCGATGGCAGTCAGAAAATCAATTAAGGCATATTTCCCAGAATAGTGTGTTAGAAAACATCATATTGTAGAATATAAAACTGGATATATGAGTTATGCTGTTTTGTATGATAAAATTGCTAAAAATCAGAATGTAATTACACATGGTAAAATTAAAACTATAGTAAACATAATTTTCTTTGAGGCTTCCAGTTAAATATAGTTATAATTAGTATATAGCATCTTCTCTTTCATTTTTTTTTCCAACTTCCCACCAAAAACACAACTGATGACACGAGACAATGAAACAAATGAACAAAATCTTACCTACAATTAAAAACACCAATTTTTAGACATCCTGAAATCTGGAAACCTTCAAGATAATAATAATTCTTTATTGAACATCTGCTAAATATTGTGTTAAACAATTTGTATGTGAAATTTTCCAACAACCCTATCAGGTAGGACTTTTAATTTTTGAATCTTAAATGATGAAAGTAAAGGCTAAGAGTTTAAGTAAGTTGTCTAAGATTATACAACTGGTGAGGGGTGGAACTGGGTTCTGGTGTCTGTGCTGTTGATCACAACACCCCACAACTTCACCCATGGGGAGAGCAGAGCCATCAGTGCTCTTAAACAGGTTACCAAAAACGTTTTTGCCCAACTTGCCAATTTCACCCAGTCCTAGTCGATGCTATTGTCTTTAGTCTCTGCATAAATGCCAACTTACTCTCCGGAGAGCCACGGTTTAGCATGTGCTTCATTTGGTGAGCACAGGCTATTGCTAATCTTCCTTTTTCTTTCCTTTTCTGTATCCACTATTTCTAGAAAGAGCTGGCCCACCCTCTTTTCTGCAGGGCTGCAGCCCAAATGTGGCCTGAAGTATTCAAATCTGAGACTGAAGCACCTTCTCCTCTAGCACCCTTGTTTCATTTATAATATTCCTCTTGTGCTGAGCTGAGATGCTGGATAAATCCCATCTGTTCTAGCTCCTTGTCACCTTTACTGCAGCAGAAAGGAACAGAATGGATGGGGCTGCGTCCTGATCTGTCTCTCCCACTAGGTGAGGCAAGCTGGAGGATGACAGAGGCTATTTCAGGTGTTGAGAGAGAGCTCAGTGCAGCAGACAGAATATGACACAGCTCCTGATAGGTCCTTGGAGCTGAGGCATCTTATTTAGTTGTATTCACACCACAGGTGTTTTCCTGTGAGTATGCAAACAGTTGCGCAAGGCAGGTCAGCTTGGGAAGAGAAGTGCAGAGCTGTCCTTTAGTGATGATCTGTGCCCTGCACCCCACCCAACACCTCACACCTGAGATTCTGCAATGGCTGTGATGGTTCCTTACCCGGCCAATGTAATACTTCTGAGTCAGGTGAGTGCATGAACAGTTGTGATATGCTGTTATGGTGTTGTCTCTATTAGGTTAGGCATGTTCAGAGATGCAGAATTAGGATAAAAGAGAAAAGTAATCTTTCACCGTCTATGTGGCACTCCAAAAAAAATCTCCACAAAGGTCTTTTTGCGGTCACACTGATTGGGAACAGAGGGCTTATCGGGAGGGATAAAGTTCTATAATGTGAAGAAATTTTACTTGTTAAAGGAATTGAATAAACATGGCCTTGTTAATAAAATTTATCTATTGGTATAGGCATTTTGTGGTGAGCATCCCTTGCAGTCACTATCTGCATTCTTTAGATTGCAAAAAGGCATGATTTATTAAGCTCATGTAGGAGTTCCTGAATCACTAAAAAGCAAGGAATGCAGCCCTTTCTCCAGCATCAGCTCGTGGCAGCATCAGCAACAGGCAGTAGAAAACCAAGGATTAAAAAGTCAAGAGATTATTAACTTGTGACCATAGTCATTCCTTAACAATAACAAAAATTAACTTGATAACACTCTTGTCAAATCTTCACATATCCCTTCTACTTCCGCTTTGAGTATTCTTGTCCTCTTGGATGTGGTCATTTGATTTCTTCCTATCACTTCACATAAAACACTCTTGCCAAGGTTGCTTTTGTCTGCCTCATTGCCTAATCCAGGGACTCCTGTCAACACTTGAGGAATAGAGTGCTCTGCCGCCTTTGTTACCCTTAACCATTCTCCAGTGTTCTTTGAAGTGATCCTGGCATTTTCCTTCTTTTGCTTTAAGTAGCACTCTATTTCCAGGCTTCTTCCTGTGTTGGGCACCAACCTATTTGTTTTTCTGGCATTCTCTTTCCTGAGAGTGGTCCCTTCCTCTCCAAACCTCACCAACACAGTAACCGTGGGCACGGTAGCAGTGATGTCATACAGAATGGTTGGGCTTCTGGCTAAACCCCACCCTCAAGCCTCGAACCTGGACCCTATGTGAAAACAGTTGACCCTATTTTTCTGTCCAAATGATTGCCTTTTTGGCCTGCCACGCCCCTATCCTGTACCCATAAAAAGACTTCAGCTGGCCGAGCAGCACACGTGGCTGATGCAAGTAGGGGATACAAGCTGCTGAGCCTCAGGGATACATGCAGCTGAGCATCGGAGACTATGGATAGACTCGGCTAACTTCAGACAGTTGGCTTCAGCGGAAGATCACTTTCTTCCCACACCATCCCCTTGCCAATTTCCCATCCTGCTGAGAGCCACTTTTATTGCCCAATAAAATCCTCCACGTACACTACCCTTCAAATAGTTCCTGTGACCTGATTCTTCCTGGATCCCGAACAAGAACTCGAGTGTCAAGAAGGGCAGGTGCAGGCGGCTGTCACCCTAACTCTTTTCTGAGCTGTTAACACTTAGCCATCCATGGACTGCAGGCTGAGCAAAATGAGTCACTCCAGTTCCTGTCCACAAAGGGATTCAAGGTGGAGGGAACAATCCCGTCTCAAAAATGTGGCTGTAGCCAAAGTTGGCTGGTACAGGGCTGGGAGTCTGACCCAAGTGAGACCAATCACTGTCTGTTTCTGGGAATTTGGGGATAGATCTGAGAAAAGACCTCTCATTGGATATTTGAGTTATCAGATACAAACTGCAGGAACTGGCAGCAAGTTACCATGTGCACTAGAGAAATGGGTCTGCAACAAGACAGTGAAGGATAGAGCAGACACAGAGATGAGAGAAGGAGAACGTGACTGCAGGTGTTGGGAACCTGAGCCTTCTGCTTATTGTGAAATCTCTCATACCTTTGCTTTCTTTCTAGAGATTGCAAAGAAATAATGTAGAGGTTCTGAGTCCTGGTAGCATGGGTCAATGGGAGAAGCTTAATGTCACTGCAATCATTTGCCTAAAGGATTGGGAAGATGCTTAAAAGTAAATTGAGGTGTTTCTCCCAGAAGAAGGCAGAATAAATGCTAGGCAAATGGAAAAAGCAGATGCTTCCTACATAGGGGCCTCATATTGACGTCTTTTTTTTTTCCACTGCAACTTCAAAATATTGGTATAGATGGATAGATCCAGGCTTAGACAATAGACAATTAGAGGTAAAGAAGATTTAAAACCAAAGCAGTGCCCCAAAATACATGTGTTCTTGTTGAACACAACAGAGATTTTCCAACACCTTTGTTTTTCTTTACCCTGTGTTCCTTTCCTCCTTCCTCCCTCCTCCTCCTCTTTTTCCTATTCTTTCTTCATGGCAGAAGAGATTGGGGGCATTTTTGTTTTTAAAAAAACTCTTTTTTTTAATACAAATATGTTGTTTTGTTAACAATAACAAACTCATACACAGACACTTTCCAGAGAGAACATAAAGCCTTTTGCAAGAAATGATGGGAAATCAAAGGGGGCATCCAACCACCCCAGATGGAAGTGATTTCCTCCTCTTGTGTATTTCTGTAGGGCTTATTGTCTAGGAGCATGGTTCACAGCTTTGGCTGCTCATTAGAGAGAGCTGGGGATCTTTTTTAATGAACTCTTACCCAGAATCTTAATATATAAGCATATCTGCTCTGGTGAAACGAGAGAGAAAGGCAACCCTCCCTCTCTTCCCAGACAAGTTTTTGGTGTTGGTTAGTAGAAAATACCCCATGGGATGCTCTCTAATTGATTGAAAAGAAACTATCATCTTTCTTTTATCTGATTACCAAAATGCTATATTATATAAAATTCAAATATTATATAAATGTCAACATTGACTATTACTAAACATCCAGGTCTTTAACAAACTGATAGGCAAGAAATGATGTAGCATTACATTATCAATTTGCATCTTCTCAATCATTAGTGTGAGAGAGTGTATGTAGACAGTCAGTTGAAAAGCTGAGACCCTAGAGAATCTGGTCAGAACATGTTTTAGTATATTTCTGAATGTTTACACTTTTTTTAATTGTCTGTTTTTCTCATTTACTTATTTTTCCGTTTTGTTTGCCTTTTATCTTGTTGGTACAAAGAAATACATTATAAGAATGCAAACACAAATGCATTATATACTATGTATGTTGCAAATCATTTACCCCAAGATATGACTTGCCTTTTAATCTTGTTTATAGAATATTTTAGACTCACTTGAGTAAACAGGGAGAGATGACTGTGAAGGAGTAGAAATATCGCCTTTTTTATGTCAGAGAAAGATCTGACTTTGAATTTTGGACCCTCAACTCACTGTCTGACGCTTTGGAAGTTGCCTAAATCTCTCGGAGCCTTTATTTCTTTCAGATAAAGAAGATGGTATTACCTGATTAATATAGTTTTGAGAGGATTAAATGAGATATCACAACTGAAGGCACAGTGTAGATACCAAAACACCATTCAAATTTAAGTGGCCCATTGAGATGCCATGCTATTAGACAGAGCACAGTGTTTCTTAGCCTGGTTAGACCTAACCAGTGTCTTTTGTATGAGCAAACTTACATTCCAATTTACAACACGGATGATTATAAGCACTAGATCTCAGCGTATTGTTTTGCAATCTTTTGTCTTTTTCCATGACTGGTAGCTTTGATTCAAGTTCAATGGCCTGCTTAGCTTTTCCCTTTTGTGGAATGACAATTAGAATTGCCTTTTATGTGAACTGACCCATTCATTTTAAAACTCTATTCTCCAGCCTAAACATGAGCTTTCTACCAATCCAATTGTCTTTTAGTTACCAAATTTATTCCTCCCTTTTTACCTATCCTTTTAAGACAGCTCTCCTTTATTTCCCCAGAAAAGTCCCTTAAATGCCCAAACTGCCTGCAAGACTTTCTCAGTCCCTCATAGATGTAGAATTTACCATGTCTTTGAAATGTTAACATCCAGAAAATTAGCTAAGCAACATTTCATCTAAGATCAGATTTAAAACAGTTAAAGTACATTAGACCCATCACGAAATTTTTTTCTCAGTAGATAAATGTGTATAAGAAATTAATTTGGCACTGGGCATGGTGGCTTACACGTGTAATCCCAGCACTTTAGGAGGCTGAGGTGGGACAATCTCTCAAGACCAGGGATTCAAGACCGGCTTGGGAAACATAGTGAGGCTCCACCATCTCTACAAATAGTAAAATGTCAGCAAGGTGTGAAGGTGTTCATCTGTAGTTCCAGCTACTCAGGAGGCTGAGGTGGGAGGACCGCTTGAGGCCAGGAGGTCAAGGCTGCAGGGAGCCAGGATTATGCCACTGTACTCCAGCCTGGATGACAGAATAGGACCCTGTCTTAGAAAAGAAAGAAAGAAATTAATTTGAATTATTTGTTTTAATATTTTTTGTATGACTCTTGATCTTTTGAGATCCCTATTTTTAATCTTTTCTACTGAAGAAAACCAAAATATTTCTTTTTAAAGTACTGGGGATTGTTGAGGCAAAGAAGGTTAAAGTGCAGCAGACACTCTGCCCCCTCCCCTGCTTGACTGACAGCGGGACAGCAATTTACAAAGACAAAGAGTTTCCCGCCTGCCTTTTCCCATCTAAAGATAGGCCCCTTTACAACACTTGCTTATCAGCTGGGAGACAGCAAAGTCAAAGAATCTAGGAACAGACTTTATGCTTCCCATAAATTTACCCTCCCACATTTTCTCACCTTTTGGCACCGCCCCCATAGCAGCTTTTGTTTTTTCTGTTTTACTGACTGTCTCTTTAAATTAGGGGTATCCTGTCTTTTGGCTTCCTTGGGCCACATTAGAAGAAGAATTTTCTTGGGACACACATAAAACACATTAACACTGACAGTGGTTGCTGAGCTATATATATATGTGTGTGTGTGTATATATATATATATGTCACTGAAAAATCACATACTGCTTTAAGAAAGTTTACGAATTTGTATTGGGCCACATTCATAGCCATGCTGGACAGCATGTGCCCTGTGGGCCATGAGTTGGACAATCTTGCTTTAAATCTTCCATCTGGACTTTGTATGTAGACAACTGAGAAGCTGAGACCCTAGAGAATCTGACTGGACAAATGTGGGTGGTAATTCACTTGTAGCTAGTGAAACTTCTCTTTCATTAAGTTGTCTTTGGGGTGGTTGTGGATTTGGTGAGGACAGTGTTGCACAATTTTGGAGATAACCTGTTAAGTCTCTGGTTAAGTCATATTGGTTATTGGTTTTGGTGAGTCCCTTGGAAAGATGCCTTTGGTTTAAAAGAGGAATAAAGCAGGAATATTGGTTGTTTGTCATTGAACTCTGACAAGATACTTGCAAACATATTTTTTAGAGTTCTATAGTCAAAAACTGCCTTAATGAAGGCTGATATTTATTATAATATATATGTATATGCATATATATTTTTAGGCTTTTGTTCTCTCTATAAAAGCTTCTCAGTTGATTAAATTCCTTTGTTTTAAACCCTTGCTAACTCTATGCACCTCCTCGGTCTACTTCACTTTTGCTGACATGATTATTTCCAAGGATAATTTAAAACTTAAATGGCCTATTAGAAAACTTAAATTCTTTATCTGTGATTTGAAAGTAAATTTACTATCTCATTCTCTAAAACTCAGTAAGGACTTCAGCCATGTCAGACAGGTAACGTTTAACTTGTTTCATTTACAACTACGCAATTTGAATCCAACTGTCATTCTAAATTAATGAGTGTTCCCTCTTTCATGGCTCAAATGTAAAACTGAAGCTATAAAATCATTTGTCTGCATTTCATGCGTATATGTACACATATCTGTGTTTGTATACTGTATACATGGTACCAAATTGACTTATAAATAAATGAGTGCTCATAAATTAAGTAAATAAGCCCAAATGCTTTTCAAGTTTACAGGACCTTAGTAATCTTCAGTAAATAAAGCTAGTTATAAAATTATTGGTAAAATAGAACTAGAATGTATTCAGAATTGTGTTAAATATAATTCAGACATTTTGCCTTGGGTCTACTGGTTAGACTGGTTTAGGCTGCCTCTTCCAGATGTTTTAAGTTCATAAAACTATTTCTTCCATGATATTTTGTGTACTTGTTTAATTCATCTATGAGTTTATATCTTTGACTTTGATAGTGATTCTCAGGGTCTATATAAGCAGCCATAGTGAAGCCTGTTGGCCTAGACCATCATCTGCAGAAAAAGCCAGGCCCAGTACATCCTCCCTGGCCCAGCTGTGCCTCTGGAACATGCTAGGTAGATTCATATTCTCCATGCATTGTCTTCACAGTGCTGTCTTCTATCCTGGGTCCTACGTCTGGTATATAGCATTTAAATTGCTTACTTTTTAGAATTTACACTGAAAATTAGGATGACTAAGAGTTAACATTTTAATGAATATATGTAATGAAAACCACTAAATTGAACAGAAACACTTCTGCATACAAAGTGTATAAGTAAAGTAGGAAATGTTTCTGGTAAAGAAGGATATTCAAAAGACAAAACTGTGATTTTGGTTAAACGAAAAGTAAATTTGCCTAATTTAAAAGTTATTTAAGGCTGCTTTAAATTAAAAAAAAAAAAAAAAGGGGCTGGGCACCGTTGGTTCACACCTGTAATACCAACATTTTGGGAGACCAAAGTGGGTGGATCACTTGAGGTCAGGAGTTCAAGACTAGCCTGGCCAGCATGGCAAACCCCTGCCCCTACTAAAAATACAAAAATTAGTTGGACATGGTGGCAGGTGCCTTAATCACAGCTACTTGGGAGGCTGAGACAGGAGGATAGCTTGAACTGTGAGGCAGAGGTTGCAAGGAGCTGAGATCATGCCCCTGTACTCTAGTCTGGGCAATAGAGAGAGACTCTGACTCAAGAAATAAATTTTAAAAAGAATGACAGATAAAACTAAGCAGATATAGAAAACTGAGAAAAATTAGAAAAATTGTCAGAGGTTATATAAAATGTTTGCAGAAATCTTACCTTGTGACTGGGCGTGGTGGCTCACACTTGTAATCCCAGCATTTTGGGAGGTCGAGGAGGGCAGATCACAAAGTCGGGAGTTTGAGACTAGCCTGGCCAATATAATGAAACCCTGTCTCTCCTAAAAATGCAAAAATGAGCTCAGCAAGGTGGTGTGCCCCTGTAGTCCCAGCTACTTGGGAGGCTGAGGCAGGAGAATAGTCTGAACCCGGGAGGCAGAGGTTGCAGTAAGCCAAGACTGCGCTATTGCACTGCAGCCTGGGTGACAGAGCAAGACTCCATTAAAAAAAAAAAAAAAACAAAAAAAAAACTTATCTTGCATGGTAAAGCTGATTGAAATTGGATAAATCTGTTTAAAGATTTTATGAAAATTAAGTTTTATATTAATAACACACTGATGCAAGGGTAAAATTTCTTTATTTTTTTCCTTTGGACAAGATTTTAGGATAGTATTAATAAGAAATAGTAAAACATTTTATTTGCCTTTTTGAGTAAACTATAAAAACAGAAAGGGGAGAGAAAGAGAAAGAGAGATTCTGCTTCTTTCATGCTGTCTTTATTCAGTTTTTTGAATTGTTTGGAAAACTGACTCTCCTCTCTTTCAAATTTTAAGAGTTTTTGCTTTATTGAATCTTTAAATAATCACCATAGCTAAAATGAATGACTTACTTTACATTGACCTATGATCCTATTTTGGTCAAGTATTTTAAATCTTTAATACTTGACAAACTTCCCAGAATCACATTCCAGCTTTTAAATTAAGTCTTTTTCACTTCACGCTAACTTTTGGTTATTAGAACTCCTGCAGTTCCAAATAGGGCCCTGGAAGTCTAAGGGAGATATATTAGTCTTATTTACTATGTTAAAATCTTATGAAAAGCATTGTCAAATAATAAAGGATGTTTAACTTCCTTTGAGTCATAATTGTATAGATGTGCTATTAATATGTGCTCTAAAAGTGCAAGAAATTCCAAAAAATTTAATATATCTTGATATATGCAGTAAATTGCTTTATTCTGTGGCCCTTTACTAAAAGCTTTTTGCAAATCCTAAAGTGTTGTGTCTCAAGGAAATTTATGAAAGGACCCTGACAAGCATTCTTGAATGCAGGTTTCTGATAACTTTGGAAATCATATGATTGAATCATTAGGTGAGTGCAAAAGTAATTGCGGTTTTTGCATTGCTGGAATTGGCTGTTTGGTATTGAAATACATTCTTAAATGTGGTTATGTTATACGTCATTTTAATGGACATTTCTTGCTTTATGTGTTTTTGCTAATGACTTATTTCTTGCTGTTTATTTTAGACTATGGGAATGATGTTAGACAAAAAGCAAATTCAAGCAATTTTCTTATTTGAGTTCAAAAGTTTTCATAAAGCAGCGGAGACAATGTGCAACATCAACATATTTGGCCCAGGAACTGCTAACGAACGTACAGTGCAGTGGTGGTTCAAGAAGTTTTGCAAAAAAGATGAGACCTTGAAGATGAGGAGCATAGTGGCCTGCCATTGGAAGTGGACAATAAGCAATTGAGAGCAGTCATCGAAGCTGATCCTCTTACAACTATACAAGAATTTGCCGAAGAACCCAACGTCGACTATTCTATGGTCGTTCAGCATTTAAAGCAAATTGGAAAGGTGAAAAAGCTCGATAAGTGGGTGCCTCATGAGCTGAGCAAAAATTTAAAAAAATCATTGTTTAAAGAGTCATTTTCTCTTATTCTGTACAAGAACAATGAAACATTTCTCAATTGGATTGTAATGGGCCATGAAAAGTGGATTTTATGTGACAAACAGCAATGACCACCTCAGTGGCTGGACTGAGAAGAAGCTCCAAACACTTCCCAAAGGCAAACTTGCATCAAAAAAAGGTTATGGTCACTGTTTGGTGGTGTCCTGCTGCTCTGATCCACTACAGCTTTCTGAATCCTGGTGAAACCATTATATCTGAGAAGTATGCTCAGCAAATCAATGAGATGCACAGAAAACTGCAATGCCTGCAGCTGGCATTGGTCAACAGAAAGGGCCTAATTCTTCTCCAGTAACGCCCGATCACACATCGCACAACCAATGCTCCAAAAGTTCAATGAGTTGGGCTATGAAGTTTTGCCTCATCTGCTATATTCGCCTGACCTCTGGCCAACCAACTACCACTTTTTCAAGCATCTCAACAACTTTTTGCAGGGAAAATGCCTCCACAACCAGCAGGATGTAGAAAATGCTTTCCAAGAACTCAAATCCTGAAGCATGAATTTCTATGCTACAGGAATAAACACATATTTCTCATTGGCAAAAATGTGTTGATTGTAATGGTTCCCATTTTGATTAATAAAGATGGGTTTAAGCCTAGTTTTAATGATTTAAAATTCATGGTCCAAAACCGCAATTACTTTTGCACCAACCCACTTCCAGAACTCTAATAAAAAACTGATGTGTTCATGAAGATTGCTAACCCAGAGTTAAGCAGAACATGTATTAATTACATGAGCCTGAACTGAAAAACTGAAATAATATCTTATGACTTCTTGTTTGAAACATTGCTGATTATTTTAATATTTAATATTCTGTTTTCCAGAGTAAAGAAAACACTTGTGAGCTACTGATAGCTAACAGCAATTGAGTAAAGTATATGTTCGTGAGTGAAATTAAAACACTTATCTTTCTACCTGAATTCTCTAGAATACAGAAAGTATTTATTAGTATTGTCATTTTCTGGCAATAGAGTTATTTGCATAAGTTCAACAAGAATAGTGCTATTTAAAATTTTTTTGTAACTTGAGACATTAAAAGCATTCTCTCTTTTATCAAGATTTTGAATGGAATAGCTAATTTTCAGATATGACCAAGCTGCTTTGAGGGATCGAAGTTAACTTAATAAAGCCAATATAGACTTGGAAAAAGGTTGGTCTAGTACTTTATCTCATGGTTCCCTTACAAGAATCCTGACCTTGCAGTAAGAAAAGAATATTAGTGTCTGACAGGCCCAAGAAACACAAGATATTCTGAGATCTTGAGAAGAGAGAAGTTCACCTAATTTGCACAAGTACTATAGACCCAGTCTGATGATGAATCCTTGGCTTGGCTTCCTAGCTGCAAGAGACTTTTGAAGTTATGATCTGAAATTCCTGATGAAAAAGTTCCGGCTAAGGCCGGGCGCGGTGGCTCACGCCTGTAATCCCAGCACTTTGGGAGGCTGAGGCGGGAAGATCACGAGGTCTGGAGTTCAAGACCAGGCTGACCAACATGGTGAAACCCTGACTCTACTAAAAATACCAAAATTAGCCGGGCGTGGTGGCACATGCCTGTGAGAGGAGGCTGAGGTAGTAGATTGAGGCAGGAGACTGAGGCAGTAGAATCGTTTGAACCCAGGAGACTGAGGCAGTAGAATCGTTTGAACCCGGGAGGCGAAGGTTGCAGTGAGCCGAGATCATGCCATTGTACTCCAGCCTGGGCAACAGAGGGAGACTGTTAAAAAAAAAAAAAAAAAAAAAAGAAAGAAAGAAAGAAAGAAAGAAAAAGAAAAAGTTCCAGCTAAGCCAACTAAAAGGAACCTATGTGGTCAATAACTTTTCTTGTTAAACTTTCTGTGGGTAATCAGGCCAAGTGTAATAAAGACTATAACTTACTTTACAAATAAATTGTTTCTACTATTATCTGTATTTAGTAAAATTAGAGAGACTGGAGAGAGAAAAAATATGTTTCAATAAGACATCTCTTACTGGACTCTAGTTCTGACCATTGTTTTTGAGTTTTTATTATTTGTTTACAATTTAAACTGAATCCTCAATTATTTCCTGGATACAAGTGTGTAAAGAAGAACTGAGATTTATTTTTTTTATGACATTTTTAGTTGGAATCATTTTTTGTTATTGTTGATTTTTGTTGCTGTTGTTCTGTCACACAAATTCTTTCTTTAAGTGTAATCCTTGTATACATTATGTTTCTACTATTCAAATTGTTTATGCTATGTATCTCTCATTGTT
>NW_012105231.1:2051427-2052616 GCF_000951045.1 Mandrillus leucophaeus | reverse complement strand
TTTATCTAATCATGATTTACAAGTGTATTTACATATAATAGTTTTTAAGATTATTTTTCTAATATTATTTATTTGATTTGTGTGTTTGGTATGTGCCTGTTTGTGTGTCTGTGTTTACTTGACTAACTTGCCAAATTTTTACGTATTTTACTGGGCTTTAAAAAGTAAAAACTTTAAGCCTTATTTACAAAATCTTTTTTGTTTTTAATTTCTGATGTTATAATTATTATGTCTTTTTCTTCTATTTAATTTGAGCTTACTTTATTTTTTCCTTACTTTTTAAAAATTCAATGCTGCTTTCCCGGTTCTACTTCTAGAAGACAATAGACAAAAGGTGCCAAATGAGGATGAGTATTTTTTAAGGTGTCTGATAATGACTAAATTGCAAAGTATCTGGGGACTCTGAGAAAAAAAAAGAGTGCACCTTATATAACAGCCAGGTTTTCCTTGTGGCCAGATTCCAGGTTTTTTATAACAAGTTTCAGTAGACGCTAAGTTCTCACCAATATCACAGATCAGATTAGACATTCTCAAGAACAAGAATACATGAGGGAAGGAGTGGATTAGGACCCCTGTAACATCTGCATCTGTATGGGGGAGAAATGTGTTTCCCATGATTATCAGGAAAATAACTTCACCCCGGATGATTTATATCTTTTCATAATACTATTGAGTTAATTACGAAGACGGTGGTCATCTAGGCTTGTGGGAATACTTCTAGAGGAACATACAAAATGGTCTTTTTTCATACACCGTGTCCCCCTATCAGATTTCAACTACTTATCACCAGATCAGGCATGTCCTTTCAGCTATACATTCATATATAAATATGTACACAACAAATGTTTAAGTGGAGGTGAACTTGTATTGATGAAATTATTTCATATGAATTTTTCTGCAACATATCTTTTTTTTTCTCGTTTAAGAATATGACTTAGCAGTGAATATAAGCCCATATATATTTTTAAAATTTTATAAAATTGTATTTTATGTGTATAAAATAATTAAATATATCACATTTCTGCTGACAATATTTAGATTACTTTCTAATTTTGGATATTGCAATCAATGAAGCAGTAAACATTCTGGCATGCAAATTTTAATATACTTGTGTAGTTAATAATAATGGGCAAATTCTTCCTAAAAGCTGCCACCAATTGACATGTCTTCCAATAGCCTGTGAGAGTAT
>NW_012105231.1:2046220-2047682 GCF_000951045.1 Mandrillus leucophaeus | reverse complement strand
TTTTTTTTTTTTTGGTTATGGAGTCTCACTCTGTTGCCCAGGCTGGAGTGCAGTGGCATGATCTCGGGCTCACTGCAAGCTCCACCTTCCCAGTTCACACCATTCTCCTGCCTCAGACTCCAGAGTAGCTGGGACTACAGATGCCTGCGACCACGCCTGGATAAGTTTTTGTATTTTTAGTACAGACGGGGTTTCACCATGTTAGCCAGTATGGTCTCGATCTCCTGACCTCGTGATCCGCCTGCCTCGGCCTCCCAAAGTGCTAGGATTACAGGCATGAGCCACCACGCCCGGCTGTATTATTGTAACTTTTAATCTTAGTTTTCATGTTTTTGTTTTCTATTTTTCAGAGCACCCTTTTATCTACATGAAAATATGAACACAAAATATTTACAATATTTTTGTGATCAATACTAAATCTGATTCCCCTGGTGTTCTCCTGTTAATTCTGATTTTCTTTGATTTCTCCCTTTCATGATATTAGCTATTTTTATGATATTAGATATTAAATATTAAAAATATTTTAATATCTTAGATATTAGATATTAAATATCTTTAAAATATTTTAATAATTAGATATTAGATATTAAAAATAGCTAACATTTGATGTTTGACGATTTTTTATTTACTTGCTCATTTGCATGTATTGAGGAGCTTATATATTCAGCTGTGATCATTGTCCATGGGAATTTTCTTGGTACATGTGACAATTTTTTATTTAATGTTGAGGCCACTATGTCCAGCGGGCAGGAAGGTGCAAGCAGGTAGGTTTCACCTTAAACGTGCCTAGGAGCCTCCCTGGACAATGTGATAGCCCTGTTCTCCACAGCCAGAGCCCAGAGTCACCCCACTACTGGCACTCTGGCAGAATTCCCACAGCCTATAGGAAAGAAGTCCTGCAGACTTTATCCAGTTAAAAAATGTAACAAACAGTAGGCCTGAGAGCAGGGGGATGCAGCAATTATTCTATAATCCTCTAATTAATAGCATAGGGAAATAAGTAATGCTCTGCTGTTCACTTTTGCTATGATCTTTCTTGTTTTTGAGGTATTCTTTTGAAAACGAGTACTTTTTTAGAGGTTCTCTCTTTTGTGTTTTATACATTTCACAGTTCTTCAGCTAGATGAGGTCTGGGGAATCAATATCATTTCATTAGCTACATATCTTTCAGAAATATTCTATATTACTTTGCTTTTGATGGCATTCTTCCTAAAATTTTAGCATTGCTGCTTGTTTTTATCTCTATTTCAGAGTAATTTTGTGATTTTCATGAGATTTTGAGAAAATCAAGAGGTAAATATTTGTGCTCAGTGAGTCATTTTGAATGAGAACTCAGGTTCCCTTTGTTCCCCTTCAATTTTTAAATTCAGAAGGTTCACTATTACCAGCCCAGGTTAGATCTCTTTAATAAAGATTCTTGATGTGAAGCCTCAATCTTCAACTCAATGGATTTTTTTTTTTT
>NW_012105231.1:2041721-2044145 GCF_000951045.1 Mandrillus leucophaeus | reverse complement strand
GTGGTCATCTAGGCTTGTGGGAATACTTCTAGAGGAACATACAAAATGGTCTTTTTTCATACACCGTGTCCCCCTATCAGATTTCAACTACTTATCACCAGATCAGGCATGTCCTTTCAGCTATACATTCATATATAAATATGTACACAACAAATGTTTAAGTGGAGGTGAACTTGTATTGATGAAATTATTTCATATGAATTTTTCTGCAACATATCTTTTTTTTTCTCGTTTAAGAATATGACTTAGCAGTGAATATAAGCCCATATATATTTTTAAAATTTTATAAAATTGTATTTTATGTGTATAAAATAATTAAATATATCACATTTCTGCTGACAATATTTAGATTACTTTCTAATTTTGGATATTGCAATCAATGAAGCAGTAAACATTCTGGCATGCAAATTTTAATATACTTGTGTAGTTAATAATAATGGGCAAATTCTTCCTAAAAGCTGCCACCAATTGACATGTCTTCCAATAGCCTGTGAGAGTATCCATTATTCTGAATCCTCATCAACTCTTTCTATATCCTATGTTTGTTTAGACTGCCATTCAGATGCCCTGAAAACATGACACCTAGTCTCTATTTAAAAATGTTTTCTTGTCTACTTGCAGGAATAGCATTAATGTATTTATTTGTCATTCAATAACTCCGTCTTTGGGATTTTTACATGTTGTGCCTTGTCTTTTTAATTTTTTCACCAACTCTTAGGATTCTTTGTTTTAGATACCAACCTAGTGTTGTATATATAAGTTGCCAAAAATGTAAGTGCAGTTTATTTTTCAACTTTATGGCTATTTTTGTCATACAGTGTGGGTAATATAGTAAATTATGTCCATCTTTTGCCTTAATTTTGCATGGTTTGTATCTTGTTCAAGGATTTCTTAACTCTCTCTGTTATAATCTTTATGATCTATTGGCCTATGTTTTCTACTGAAATTTTGATTTTTTTCATGTGCAGATATTTAATTCACATATAATATTTTGAAAATATGGTATTATATGGGTTTATCTATTATGATTACTCTTTTGTATAATCACAACATCTGTTAAATGTTTTCTTTTATACATGCCAAATTTCCATATATGTGTGAGATTCTCTGACTTTCTTCTGTTATTTTATTTTGTTGGTGGTAATTTTTGTTTCTGTCCTACTCCTGAAGTATTAATATAAGAGTGTAGTTATTAGATAACTTGATAATAACTCCTAAAATTTGTTAGGATATGTGTACCCTTACCCACTTCAGAAAGGCCAGAGAGAACAATGAAAACGTTTCCAAAGAACTTTCCCTACAGCCAAGGAGGTAGTCTTCGCAAAGCCTGTCCAGCTAGGTTTCACAGTCGTACGGTCAGGTGACTTGTCTTTTCACAATAGAAGTGTTTGTTGTGGATCTTCTCAGCTTTCTCCACCACTGTGTATGAGACAGGGCGGATAACGTGCTGCTTTTAGTCATAAGTCACTGGCCCATTGGGAGTTACAAGCAAACCTGATGCAGAGGAAGAAGAATCCTCTGGAAATCCTGGACTTTGAACTAGATTCAATGATTGAATAAGCATTTGGGTTATCTCCTTAAACAGGAGGAAGGATAAAGTGAATATTTCATGAGGAGAAGGGTAAGATGGATCAGATAAAATGCTATGCATTCATTTTTGCACCTTTATTCGTTTACTCGGTGCAGAGCTACACTACATTTCTCATTCTGCTTTGAAATTTGTTGTGACTTTCTACTCCATATATCTGTTCTACTAGTTGTTACATCAACTTTTAAGCAAATGCATTTTTGCTTAGAGCTTCTGATCAATGTCAAAACTGTATTGCTAACCATATCCCATGCTCAGGTGCCCAAGAACAAAAATCCTGGTATGATCTCAATACTTCTCTTCCTTCTGAACTCTAATTTTTTCTGGGTAGAATACATACTTAACAGGTGGATTACATTCCATAGACGTATTATCTGTGACTATTTAGAGCAAATTAGTTTTGTCATACATATTCTCCACATACTAACATTTATTTCTCAATTTGCAGGGTGCATGTTAACGAATACATTTTTGTAAAGAAAGAAATGTAGTCAATATATCTTCTTTACACTGATGTCTAAAAAGTTTATTTGGACTGAAGTTTTGATATGAATAGGATTTTTCAGTTCAAAATCCATCATTCTTCCTTGTTATGTTCTAGAATCCAGTGCTTTAGGCCAGAAGTTAGATGTCATTCTAAATCTTACAAGGATGTTGGCTATGGTGGATCTAACCTCCATGTCTTCTGCGTTGTGTCTTTTAATTCTTACTGCTTTGACTGTTTAAATTGTAGGTTGAAATACTTATTTTAGTTTTATTTTCCACATCATTAAATAACATTTATGCAAGACAATTCTGTTATCTAACTTTGTATTTTTGTAGCTTTTTTTTTTTTT
>NW_012105231.1:1973932-2040296 GCF_000951045.1 Mandrillus leucophaeus | reverse complement strand
TTTTTTTTTTTGCCTTATTGATTACTTATTCAACTGTTCTGCAGTTTTGTTTTCTTGAAAGTGTGTGCCTTTATGCATAAATATTCACAAATACTCTGTCTTCATAGATTCAATCCTTAAACTGAACTTTGTGTTCTTTCTGGTAAGCTCTGTTTGATTTTTTACAAATCAGATTTTGAATCCATTATTTGTTTTCCACAGTTCCCAACCTCATATCTTCTCCCTTCTTTGACTTTATGCTTTTTGAATTTTCATTTGAAAACAAGATTATGTCATTTTTTTTTCTTTTCACACCTTTAAATGTAGATCTTGATAAATACATGAAGTGAAGTATCTCTTGAAAGTTTTTTGTTTTCTTAGAATAAATTTGTTTTAGAAGGAAACATTTTATCTTATTTCTCAGTTTCTTATAATTCTGTGATATTTTATTTTTCTGTTTGCCCTCCCTCATGAAAGAAGGATCTTTATGTTGGGCTAATATTGAGTATGAAGATGGACATGGTTTAAGAACAGGCAGAATTTTGTTCTGATTTCTGGGGCTGGATGCCTGAGAGGAGTAAGTTCAGACTTGCTAAACTTTTCATTTGTGAAGAGTTGTATAGTGGTCTGAGCACACAAGATGGGTCAAGAGATATGCACCTGTCCACCTATGCAATTATTAGAGCGCTTTACCCATCTTCTGAAGGTTTTTTTTTCTTCTTCTTTTCTTTCTTTGTGATAGCTTAAGAATATAGTCTGTTCTCTGTATCCGTGAATGGGTTCCACATCCTTATATTCAACAAACCACGGACCAAAAATATTTGGAAAAAGTGGATAGTTGCATCTGCACGGAAGATGTAAAGACTTCTTTTCTTGTCATTATTCCTTAAACAATGCAGTATAACTACTATTCACATACCACTTACATTGTATTAAGTATTGCAAGTAATCAAGAGATGACTTAAACTATACAGGAGGATGTGTATGGGTTATATGCAAATACTAAACAATTTTATGTCAGGAACTTAAGCATCATGGATTTTGGTATCTGCAGGGGTCATGAATCCAATTCCCCATAGATATCGAGGGACCTTTCCTGCAAAGAGACAGAGCCTCCCTCATTAGACATCCATTTGAGCAGTACCGCCTCTATTTCCTTCAATGTCCTAGGAATAGGTCTGCTGTGCTTGTTACCACTGGCACTGGTAGGGCTGCATTTGCACTTTACCAGTTATGTCATGGCCAAAAATTGCCTTCAGGCTCTGCTTCTTGAGATTTGGCATTGATGTTGGGATTTTGCTGGAGGCCTTCTGCCCACTCCCAAGCATAGGCAGCTCTGTAAGAGTCCTCTGCCTTTTATTTTATCCAGCGTTCTGGGTGTAGTTCATAGTCTTTGAATTTTTGTTTTGCCTTTGGGTGCCATGCTTCCTTAGTTTCAAGTGGTGATACATGTTTCTCTCAATCCCATTTTTCACCCTTCATTTTAATGACATTGTTAAAGGGACAAGATAATGTGTGATTTTAAATTGCCATTTGAACTGAAAGCCCTACTGATTCTATGTTCAGCCACGTCATCTCTACTCTCTTTGATTCTCTAAGATGGATTTTAGTGTTTTTGTTGTTGTTGTTTGAATTCCTTGAAAGTCCTCTGATCATACACCTGCCTGTAAATTTCACCCTCTTCATTCCTTATCTCATGCTATTGAATTTCCATCTCTGTCGTTCATTAAGGCTTTCTGCACTGGTTTCACGGAGGATGTGCCTCCTATTTTACTGAGAATATCAAATTCTTTTTGATGTTTCATTCTTACCCTGCTCAACAATTTCCATCTCATTCCCTGTGCCTTGCTGCTCAGGGTCTTCAGATTGTGCTCTTTTTGTTTCACTGTTTAGCGTGTGTCCCTTCCTGTGTTTCTTTTTTTCTCTTTGGTAACTGTTAAGGTCACCATCTAATTTATCACTTATAATGAGACAATTTCGAAAGACAAAGAGGTACCTACATGATAAAATTATATAATATAGATACAATAAAAATGTCTATGTATTAATAGATAGACTGTTTTATTATACTAGGAATTTATAAAATAATTTGAATGCAAAAATCTTAAGAAAAACATTAGCAAATCAAATTCAATGAGATAATTAAGAAAATAATATGTCACGAACAGGTAAGGTTTATCTGAATCTGTAATGTTTATTTAACATTTAAAAATCAATCCATATTACTTACACATACATAAAAAGAAAAAAGAAAAATCATATGATCACTGTGACATATGTAGAAAAAACATTTAATATTCTCTACCCATTCATGTTTTTAAAAATTAGTAAACTACCATGTGTATCTCCAAAATATCTAGAGTAAAAGCATGTTCATTTTTGAAATATTGACTTTTTTTCACTTAAGATACAAAATAAGACCAAAATGCCTGGTCTCATTGCCGCTATTCAACTCTATACTAGAATTCCTAGCCAGTGCAAGCAAGACAAAATACTGACTTTAATAGATTTTAACGTTTCTTTAGGGATTTTTGTCTTCTTACCTGCAGTGAGAAAAAGTACTATGACCCCACAGTAAAAAGTAAATGTTATAGGTGTAAGTTACAGGTTCATCACCAAATTTTGTAAGAGATGGAATTTCAATACCTTTCTTTAAATGAAATATGCCCTTACACTTGTTAGTTCACAACTGCCAAAGAGCTTACTACAAAATTAAAAAGAGCCAAAAAGCATTAGCAAACAATGAAATAAATAGCCTTAGATTTAAACATACAAGAAATACATTCACAGTAGCATCAGCACTCAGTGCTCTCTTCATATGACAGGACTTATCCTTATTTTCCGTGTCTATTTTATGTACAATTTACCACATTTCCTTCTAACTCTTCCAACTGGCAGGCCAACAATTTTGTGTTTCTGACAGAATGCAAAAAAGAATCACCATGGATTGGTACACCAAGTGGCTAGTGGTGACAGCCGTGTCAAATGCCTGAGACCAAAAGGAATTAGTGGAACTTGGCCACTCCCCTTGAGCACAATTTATTTTATCAACAAAAATAAAGTTTCCTGGATGCAGTCTGAAAGGGAGAGTATAGTTAAATTCAGCCTGGGGTGAGTCAGGAATGTAAGCTTGTATGTAATGTCTTGATATTCCTTGGTTGTTTGCAAACTTTTTCTCTTTTTATTGGGTTTTGCAATTTGATACGACGAGCATAGGTGTGGTTCTCCTTAAATGTACGACGTTCAGTGTTTGCTCAGCTGCTTGAATCTGTGTTTTTGAATAAATCTGGGAGGTTTTTGGATATTGTTTTTTAAACATTTTTCTCCTCCTTTCTCTATTCTTCTTTGCTGGGACTCCAATTTTCTGGACCTTTGGAAATTGTCCCCATGACACATACATTCTCTTTAACTTATTATTCTTTTTTTTAAATACTTTTCTTTAGATTGTATGATTTATAATGATCTATTTTTTGTGTTTACCTATTTCTTTCTTTCCATTGCTGCACTGTTATTAAAACCATCTGTTGAAAAAATTATTCTAGGTATTTTATTTTACAGATTTAGAATGTCCAATATGTTACTTTTTATATTACCTAATTTTTTTGCAGAGATCTGTTGTCTTTTCAGTTATTCTAAGTGTGTTATCAGTGTATGATGCTTCATTTTAGTGAGCATGTTTGTAATAGGCTCTTTAACATCCTTATCTTATATTTCTAGCATCTGCATCATTGCAAGGTTGGCATCTGTTGCTTATCTTTTCCCTTGTTCTTCATATGCCAACTTTGGATTGCATCCTGGACATTTTAAATGTTATGTTGCGTGGATTCTTATGTTGCCTCAAAGATTGTTGATTTTTTTAAGTAGGCAATTAACTTGTTAGACTCAAATCCAACTGACCATACCTGCAGTGAATGGTGCTCCAAATGTCACTTCAGTTCTTTAAGCTTGAGTTCAAGCAGCTTTCAGTATGGCTCTTATATGCACAGTTTAGAAGCCAGTCACAGATTTTTATAAAGTTTATGCACAGAATTAGAAGTTTCATAATTTTGCTTCTTTTTTACTCTCTTATTTCTAGTGTTTCTCCTTCATTCTCTGGTAGCCTCAGTAGTTCCAGGGCTTTGTTCATGAATATATGTATATAAAGAAAAGAAAAGTGTTGGAGGAACTCAGTATCTGCTAGATACTTTCTTTAAACTCTAACTTCTCTCCAAATACTGGCTGCTTTTGTTCAGTCTCCAGAACCCTCAAAAGAAGTGTTTTTGCTTTTTTCTTTTGTTTTTAAACTAATTCAGAATCCTTAGCTATTGTTTTTGGATAAATTTGCTTATTAGGAACTTACTCCTCAATATTGAATGCCATTCCTAGAGTTTTCAAACTGTCCTGGCACAGAAGCAGACATCTTTAAATTCTTCATGCCATAAATAATTGGTGGACCTTGGATTTCTTACTAACTCCAGATTTAAGATTATTTAGAAAAAGCACATTCATACTCCCAGCTATTTTACACAGTTATATGTGCATTTTCCTGTAACATAATGTTGAAGTTAAAGTTTAAACCAAGGCACCAAAGTACTCAAGATGTAGCTTATAAAGTGAAGCATATCAGACCAGAAAGCAGGATTTGAAAATAAGCGGTTGATAACTGATTTCCTGAGTCATGGTAACTTTACATAGTAAATTCTGACACAAATCTAGGTTATAAAGTTTGAGAGAATGGAAACAAAAATAAGATTTCATGATGAAATTTCTTTGCAAGAACTGAGATGGTACTGACTTACCTGGTTCCACCAAGGAAGACAGACAAGTAAGGATACTACCCCCTTCACTTCCAGGCTAGGGACATATTTCACAGGAGCCTCACAGAAAACTTGAGATAAGAGAGGGGCTAAAAAGGGGATTGAGTCCCGTGAAATTATGTGGAGGGCAGGTAGGAGAGGCTGGCAAACTGCTTTTCTAGTAGGGAAGCTGGCAAGTTGCTGCTGCTTCTGGGAAGCAGCTTAATTCCCCTGCATTGGCAGTTCAGAGAGGAATGAGCATCTTCTGGGAACCAGATGCATACTCTGCAGGAGACAGAGCCAACCTGGAGCTATTTTGTGGTCTTCTCAAAAACACTATGTAAAGAGGTGGTGAAAGTCCAATAGTAGGAGTTAATGTAGACCTCTACAAAAAAGGCACTGGGAACAAGTAGATAGTAGAAGGAGGGCAGGAAATTGCATGTAACATGCCCAGCAGAGGAGCTTCCATATTTCTGCAAAATATCCAAGACTGTCACAACTGACATTTGCAAGGACCAGAGACCTCAAAGGCATCTTGTGGCACTGTCAACGCTAAAAAGAACATTCCCGTCATTGTCAGTTCTCTTGCCTCTACAGAATGATCGATAAAGAGAGACAGACAAACCATGAAATGTTTTTCCACTGCAAGTAGCCAATGTTATTTTTAGAGATTATTAAAATTTTTAGAACTTGGCATTCTAATTTATGAATTGAGACTATGTTTGTGAAGTAAAGAAACAAGAGATATTATTATTATTTAAGAGAGAAACGGTGTCCTATGGCCTAACCAATATTGAGACACAATGAAAGTTAAAAACAAAGTTGTTTTTATTATTATATACTACAGTGTGTGCTTGTGTGATGTGCTGACATTATACACATTTATAAAGAGCAGAGTGAGCAATTGATTTTGTTTGTGGATCCTGGAGAGCAGCAGGAGGGATGTGACATTTGCAGTGGGTCTTGTTGAATAATAAAGAAAGTAAAATGAGCAAACTCGTGCAGTTTTGAAACTGCACAGTGTGTTACAGGCAACATGGAGAATTGTGGAATAGAAGGTGGGATTTGGATGAGGAGAAAGGTAAGTTGTGAAGAAGGTAGGGTTCTGATGAGGAGAAAGGTAAATTTGCAAAAGTGGCCTGCAGCTAGTATACTGAAAATACGCCCTATGGATTTATAGCAAAAAAAAAAAAAAAAAAAAAAAAAAAAAAAAAATGAGGTGGTAGGAAGCTATCAAATTCCTAATATCATGGCCTTTTGTAAGAGTATATGTGCTTTAGAGAAGTAATCTTGTCAGCACATTGAAGGAAAGGTGAAGGGAGAAAGACTAGAGGCAGAGTGTGTTTGCCCACAGGTGTGGCAGTGCAGTTGAGAGGAGATTCTCATCTGGAGTAGGGAAAAGGCAGTGGAGATAGACTTGCCAGACTCAGGGACCAGCAGGAGTTGAGGATAACCAAGAAGGTGTAGCTGAGAGCAACACTAGGACTGTCTGGTTTGAGGTCTTCAGCTGGCTCGTGAGACTGCTAAAACAAAACTAGTTAAAGCATGAACTTCAGATTTGAGAGGGTGGAAAGTGAAGCCAACTTTTATGTTGGTGTCAACTCACCTGTAAGATATCCAAATTCAGGTATTCAGTAGGTAATTATAATGAGATTTGGCCCGGCGTACTGGCTTACACCTGTAATCCCAACACTTTGGGAGGGCGAGGTGGGTGGATCACCTGAGGTCAGGAATTTGAGACCGGCCTGGCCAACATGGCAAAAACCCGTCTGTACTAAAAATACAAAACCTAGCTGGCAAAAATTAGCCGGGTGTGGTGGCATGCACCTGTAGTCCTGGCTACTTGGGAAGCTGAGGCATGAGAATCGCTTGAACCCGGGAGGCGGAGGTTGCAGTGAGCCACTGAATGAGATTGTGCCACTGCACGCCAGCCTGGGCAACGGAGTGGGACTCTGTCTCCAAAAAAAAAAGAAGTGATTTCATCAGTTCAATGTCTAAGGATTCTTAAAAAGATTGGTATTCACAGGCCTAGTTTCAGGTAAGGGTATAGAGACAGACATTGAAAATCACATTAGAGGCAATGAAAGGAAGCAAATTTGATAAGCAAGAAAAAGGCGTGTCAGTGGTGTGAAAGGAAGAGAATGGCATCACAGGAATACAGCAAGAAAAGACATTTTAAAAACAATGTTGCCTGCACGTTCTGAATTACAAGTGGGGGCTAACTGTTTGGTGCACATGGACGTAAAGATGGAAACAACAGACACTGGAGTATCCAAAAGAGGGAGGGAGGGAGGACAGCAAGGGCTGAAAAACTACCTATTGAGTGCTATGTTCACTATTTGGGTGATGGGATCAATATAAGCCCAAATCACAGCACCACACGATATACTCATTTTGGGTTTTTTTGAGACAAGCTTTCACTCTGTCACCTAGGATGGAGTGCAGTTGCACAAACATGGCTTACTGAAGGCTCGACTCCCTGGGCTCAAGCTGTCCTTCCACCTGAATCTCCCGAGTAGCTGGGACTACCTGTGTGCACTACCACGCCTGGTTAGATTTGTGTTGTTGTTGTTTGTAGAGATGGAGTCTTTCTATATTACCCAGGCTGGCCTCAAACTCCTAAGCTCAAGCAATCCATCCACCTTGGTCTCCAAAAGTGGTAGGATTACAGGTGTGAGTCACCACACCCAGACAATATATACATTAAACAAACCTGCACATGTACTCCCTAAACCTAAAATAAAATAAAATAAATATAATAAATAAACAAAATAAAAAACAATGGAATTTACCCCAGCATTGAGTCATGCACATAAACCAAATAGAATGAGAACTGGAGAGAGTATACTGTATTTGATTACTAGTCAATCATGTATGGAGTTTGTCTGAACCATTTAATGGGGTGTGGGCTCAGGAATCAGGATGCTATGAAAAGTGAATAAAAAGTAGCCAATTAAAAGTGGTGAATACAGGCTGAATTATCTAAACTTTCATTGTGGAATGAAAAGAGAGAGCTAGATGGTTGTATAGGTGCCAGTTTTAGAATGGAAGAGCTGGAAAAATGTGTTATGGTAGAGATGATATGAATATAAACTGCTAGGGAAGACACAGACAGTAAAAACTATTTCAGTGTTGCCCTCTGCAACCTCGGCAGTGATTAAGAGCAGCCCTATTGGGTGACAGCATTTAATATGTTCTTACAAAGTATGTTTCCCTGTCTTTGTACCCTTTGGCCAACTTTAATTAATTTAGATCTTGAGATAATACTTGACAATTGTGTAAGAAAAATGGGATAAAGTGAAATGCAAAGATCATTCTGCAGCTGATCTGAAATGAAGTGGGAAGTGCTTTCTCTTAGACCTCTGTGCCATTTTATTTTGAAATTGTTTTCTTGTACTTATCTTAAAGACAGGGAGGCTATTGTCCAATTGCAGAGCATTCATAGTGTGGATTTTTTGGTCATTTATGGTTATTCTATTTTACATTTGGTTGTCTATTGATTTATATTGAGCCAGAGAAAAGGCCCTGACTGTGAGACCAAATAGATCTGAACTTTATAACCAGTTTCATTCTTGAATGTGTGGCCTTGACTAAGAATTAGACCCTCTAAAACTCAGTTTCCTCAGGTCTAATATGGGGACAGCACCACCTCCCCTTTCTGAGGGTTAGTGAAGATTTGGGTAAGGCAGCCACCATGGTACTTTACTGACAGTGGCTGCTGACTTAGCAAATGATAGGTGTTAATATTAAATATAATCTGTACTTCCCAAAGGGACAGTTCATGAGGGAAAACTGTTTTCTCTCCTTTTGGAAAATCACACACTAATTATTATCTTAAAGGTGTGGAGAAGTGGGTGATGGAGGCATCTGCCTATGTAATAAACATTTCAGAACTTGGCAGGCTGTGCTCAGGTGTGAAGAAAAGAGAAAGTTTTATAGATTATTAGTTTTAGTTTCCATGTCTTATTTTATTTCCTATTATCTCTTATCTTCCTAGGTAATACATGTGAGTGAGGGTGTGTGTGTGTGTGTGTATGTGTGTGTGTGTGTGTTATGTGAGCGGATGTTGGGTGTTAGCAAGAAATCTTGTTATCTGAAGTTTTCTAATTCTCTTCCATTTAAAAAGTCACTGTCAGGTCAGCTCAGTGTTGCTTGTTGAATTAATTAATATTTAGTCAAATTCAAGGTTTAAACTCCTTATCAGGGTCGATTTTTCTCATTTGCTAGAGGTTTCCATCAGGGAGGTGGGAAGGAACTACTGCTTCCCATGAGAGTCCTGTGCCATGTTCCAGATTCACAAAACCTCTGTGTGATCACTATCACCTTGCCTGGGCACTGGCATCTGGCTGGCATCAGCTGCTCAAGGTCATGGCTGTGAAATCCATGACCTATTTTATCTCATAGTTCCTTGGCAGCTCCATTACTAACTTTTATCCTCACAGTAGCTCTTGCTAGCCCTTCAAAATCCTTGCATTTAGGTCAAGTGTTCTATTAGACGCCCACTGCCATAAAAACTCCTTTTCTCCTCATATTGACCCCAGGGAAAACCTATGGGTGTTAATTCTTAGTCTCCCCCCACCTGCATCCTGGAAGCACACAGAATTTTGAATTTCTTCCATGCCACATGAATCTAGATAGGTAGCAGGGATGCTGCCACTGGTTCTGTCTCTTCCTAAACATGAGCCTAGGCTGCTCCTATGTCATGTTCTGGGCCTGTAGTGAGGGGATCCCCTTCCAAAATTCCAAATACAACTTTTCTTTCAACCTCCTTGGGTTCTGATATGGTTTGGATCTGTGTCCTTACAAAATCTCAGGTTGAATTGTAATCCCCAGTGCTGGAAGTGTGGCCTGATGGAAGGTGATCAGATTGTGGGGGCGGGCTTGTCATGAATGGTTTAGCACTATTCCCCTTGGTACTGTCCTTACCATGGATAGTGAGCGAGCTCTCGTGAGATCTGGTTGTTTAAAAGTGTATAGCACCTCCCTCTTTGCTCTCTCTCTTGCTCCTACTCCAGCCGTGTGAAGTGCTTGCTCCCCCTTTGCCTTCTGCCGTGATTGTAAGTTTCCTGAGGCCTCTTTAGAAGCCAAGCAAATGCCAGCACCATGCCTTCTGTGCAGCTTGCAGAACTGTGAGTCAGTTAAACCTTTTTTCTTTATAAATTACTTGGTCTCAAGCATTTCTCTGTAGCAATGTGAAAGCAGATTAACACAGGGTCTTTGCCACTCTTCTATCCCCTTCTCCTACATTTTAGCAACTAGAGCGATTCTTGTATCTGATCTCTTGCCTCCTTTCGTTAGCCTCCTTGTCTCATTTCCACTTCCTGAAACCAGAACTTCTCTCCCCTCCATTTCAGATGGGAAATACCAAGATATTTATGTCATATCCTCCTTCCCTCCATTGGACTTCTATGTTCTAGGATGGCAACTACTTTTTCTCTAAAGCACTAAAAATAACTTAGTCCGATTGGCAGAAAGCCATTGTGTGTCATGATTTAAGAAACTGGATAATTTATAATTTTAATTTGATTTTTGATGTTTACTTAACCCAATTTTCCAAAACTCTATTTATTGATACCATCCCCCCTAAATGTGTATAGTGGTTATTAGGATACTGATTATTGTCTGTTAGCTCCAAACCCATCTTCCTAAACTTAGCTTTGTGATGTTGAGACTGGACTTCTGCAAATCATATTTCTGTTTTAACAACTGCCTCCTGGTAGGATCTTCAAATAGTGCCAACTAGAGGGAGACACAAGGCTGGAGGAGAGACAGTGGAGACAAGGAGGCACACTCCTTATCTGCTTCCTGTGAGCCTTACCCCTGCAATGCCTCTCCACCCTGCCAGAGGAAGTTCCTTCCTGTAGCAGCTGCTGAAGCCAGTTTGCAGCTTTTCCGATACTTGTAGAACCAACTGTATTCCATCTCTCTCAGAGACACCAGCACCAACCAGACACTACCTGCTTAGAGGATTGGGCCCAGGCCCAAAGGTCCCTTCTTTTGAGCTCAGACACCCGCACAGGCAGTCTGAGTTTCACCTCTGCAATGTCCCTTCTCCAAAGATTTAAAATTTGAATAATTCCCATTTCTTCCCTTTGTTCCTCAGCTCTAGGGTAGGAATTGCTTACTGCATGTGCTACCTCAATGGTATATAGTTAAAGGCTTTATGCCTAATTTACAATTATGTATGTTAAGTATTCTGTGTAAACATTACAGGTATAATTTCCACCTCCTGATTGGATTCAAGCTGATCCAAACTCCACCAGAATCAGTGTTGTATGAAAGCCATGATGGAATGCACTATTGCATGGTTTGTTGGCAGGGCAGTGAGGCTGGTGATAGGAATGGTGACTGTGGTCACATATGTCTGTGTGGACACACCCATCGGCCATGTGTGTTTTGTGAACAGACTTGCGCTCAGCAGGGTGATCTCCAGCTCAAGGCGAAGGGGGACAGAGGGCCACTGAAGACTCAAATATGCAGGAAAGAAAACTAGGTGTTAAGGCTAAAACAATTTAACATATTCCTGCCAGACTTTTTCCCAAATTCAGTATTCCCAGACAACCCAAATTATACTCCCTGGACCAAAACTATCAGCATCATCTGGGAGCTTGTTAGAAGCACAGACTGTCATGTTCCCCCCTAGGTTTGCTAAGTTAGGGTCTTCATGTAACCAGTGATGATTTTTATGCACATTAAAGTTAGGCAAACTCTGCACTAGAAATGATACATGGATGGGCATGGGTGGAACAAGTACCACATCGAGCAAAAATCATATACCTACATTCCATTTCCAATCCCTAACACTCCTGCTTTTCTGGCTCTCTGTATTCCCTCAGAAATAGCCTTCATTACACAACATTTCTAAAAATTAGAGATGGTGAAAGGGACATCTTGGGAATCATAGACTTCCTACGTTAAGTACATTAGACTAGGATGGGGCAGCAATGGAGGAGCACACATATAGTCTTTTAGGTGTTGCAGTTACTGTAAAAAAGGAAAAGGAGGCTGGGCACAGTGGCTTATGCCTGTAATCCCAGCACTTTGGAAGTCCGAGGTGGGCAGATCATGAGGTCAGGAGATTGAGACCATCCTGGTCAACAAGGTGAAACCCCCATCTCTACTAAAAATACAAAAAATTAACTGGGTGTGATGGCACGTGCCTGTAGTCCCAGCTACTCAGGAAGCTAAGGCAAGAGAATCGCTTGAACCTGGGAGGTGGAGGCTGCAGTGAGCCGAGATCACACCACTGTACTCCAGGCTGGGCAACAGAGTGAGACTCCATCTCAAAAAAAAAAAAAAAAAATTGGAAAAAGATAATTATGAACCACCACATATTCTTCATAGTCTATATCTTTGTTCTCTTACTGAGAGAATTAGGGGATGACAGTAGGATACAATTGTAGTTCAGGCTAATAGAAGTGCCTGCTGAAAGAACATGGGTGAGGTGATGACATACCCTCTTGAGCTGTATCTCAGAGAGGGTTCTCCTACAAGGATTCAAAGGGATATGTTGCTGCCTAGGGCTGTTCACATACCTGATCCGTCAGTGACACGTCGTCATCAAAGGTGACTCCCTAGTCAGGAGGTGAAAACGTCCCCACAAAAGAAGATTTAAAGATGGGACTTTGAATGTGTATAAACAGTAGGTTAAGAATCTGGCTTCTATTTTGAGGTAGAGCCAGAGCAGAGGGGTCATTTACAAACACTGGGCTCTCTTATACTTCCACAAGGTTGGAGACTTGGGATAACCTCTTACTTAGAAATGCTTCTAGACTTGGGAGGCCCAAGTGGGGGGCAGTGACAAATTAGGCACAGGGTGTGTCCCCTGCAATCTTTTTCTGAGAATCATCAGAGGCCCAAAGCTTCAAATAAAAAGCTGAGGAAATTTGGATCTCCGCCAAATATTTTGCTGTCTTGCTCTCTGTGACATTGTGGCCTACCAGAAAATTCTGCAGCACAACAGACGTAGAAGATGCAGAGGGAAAGCATATCTTTCACAGTTGCTAAGAAAATAGATCACATTTTTAAAAATATCTGATTTGTGTTCTAGGTAAGATAAAGAAGAGCTGTGAAACAAGAAAATGCCATATAAGGAAGAACAGCTGAGAGAAAAAGGCACCATTTTGAGAAAAAATAGCATAGCTAAAAATTTTAAAGGCTGACACAAAATATTAAACAGCATTATCAGATTTAAAATTGGCAATTGGGGTCAAAAAAGAATAAAGTTGATGGTGCAGAAAAATTGAATTTGTGTTGAAGGAAATGTTTGAGAAATTATTCCAGAAATCAGAAAAAAAGGCCAAGGCTGATAATAGTGGGGAGACAACGATTTATAGGAAGAGAAGAAGGGAGGGATAGGGGAGGGGCAAGGGAGAGAGGGAAGGAGGGTGAGAGGGAAGAGGAGAAAATATGTGAAAAAGACAAGAATTTTGAGCTGAATAAAAGAAAATCCCATTCTAAAAGAAGCATCAGTCATCAATAAGGACAAGATTGATTGTTTAATACCTGGTGCTTCAATAATTGGTAATGAACTAGATCTCACCTCATACAATACCTCAAAATAAATCTTATGGATATAATGTAAAACAAATTACACAAAATAATTTAATAAAATCAAAGTGAGTATTTACTAACTTGATGCATGGAGGAGAATATTCTGGTCTTGGAAGCAATGAAAAAAATCTCAATAAAAGGCTGGGCAGATATGAGGAAACTAAAATTATAGAGTAATGCAGGCCGGGCGTGGTGGCTCATGCCTGTAATCCCAGCACTTTGGTAGGCTGAGGTGAGCGGATCACCTGAGGTCAGGAGTTCAAGACCAGCCTTACCAACATGGAGAAATCCCGCCTTTATTAAAAATACAAAAATTAGATGGGTGCGGTGGTGCATGCCTGTAATCCCAGCTACTCAGGAGACTGAGGCAGGAGACTGAGGCAGGAGACTCGCTTGAACCCAGGAGGTGGAGGTTGTGGTGGCCAAGACTGCGCCACTGCACTCCAGCCTGGGCAACAAGAGCAAACTCTGTCTCAAAAAAGAAAAAAAAAAGGCAAAAGTCAATATTGGAATAGTGTTTCAGTAAATACAACAATGTCCTTCCCAAGTGAATTTAGTCAACCAGGGAGGGGTGTAAGAACCAGAATCCAGACTCCTGACTGCCATTTCTAGCTGGAGAGACTAGACAGTGTGCATTGACCATGAAGAAACCAGAACCACTGGAGGTCATTCAATGCTATGTGCATGGAGTCAAGATAAAAAGTGCTATGGTTGAACACTGCAACATTTAATCATTCTCCTACAAGGAATTGACTTATGCAGCTACTAGCATATTTATTACAATGACCTTAAAATTAATGTAGTTGTTGAACTATGATGCCTACTTTCTTGACCATATTGGTACAGAAATTTGCCAAAACTCAAATTGTCTCCTGAAGGAAATGAAGAACTAAATATAGGAGAAAACTAGCTTGAGGTAAGACAGAGAGACTCAGAAGGCAAGTAGACCCCTGCCAATTACAATTTGTCCTGAAATCTACATCTAATACAGACTAAGAGGAAAGGACTTGTGAACCTAGATGCTTTTTCTCTTTTTTCTTTCTTGGAATATACAGCTTTTATTTTTCTCTATATTTCCTCTTCTTTTTCTCTTCTTTGTCTTTTGCTTATCTTTTCTCACTTTCCCTTTTCTCTTTCTGAGTAAAATGATTGTCCATAGGCATTGAAATGAGACAGAATCCCCCAACCCCCATGCAGTCAGTTCCACCACTTGTTGACCTTGAAACCCTAGATACATTATTTATGAGTCACAGTTTTCTCTTTTGTGAAATGGAGACAAGAATATCTAGACTCCAGGAGTTTACAAGGATTAAATGATATAATGCATGTAAAGTTCTTGGCAGATTAGGAGCTCAGGAAATAATGGTTCCCTTTTTTTTCATACTGCTTCTCCCTCTCAAGTTCTCCACTAGGCTGAGCATTTCTGAGGGTCTCAGGCTAGACAATCCATAAAGCTCTACTTGCCAAAAGACAATCTGTGAAATGTCCAGTTACCTTTCAGCAGCAAGGAATAGAGGATAAGATCAGAGTAACTTTACACTGGTGTCTGATGTAGTTTGGATGTATGTCTTCACCCAAATCTCATGTTGAAATGTAATCCCTAATTTTGAAGTTGGGGCTCGTAGGTGGTGAGTGGATCATGGGGATTAATTTCTCATGAAAAGTTTAGCACCATCCTCCTTGGTACTGTCCTCACTATACTGAGTGAAAACTCCTGAGATCTGATTGTTTAAAAGCAGGTAGCTCCTACCCACTCTGGTTCTAGTCCTTCTCTGACCATGTGATATGCCTGCTCCCACTTTACTTTCTGCTATGATTGGAAGCTTCTTGAGACCTCCCCAGAAGCAGATGCCACCACACTTCCTGTACAGCCTGCAGAACTATGAGCCAATGTAACCTCTTTCCTTTACAAATTACTCAGTCTCAGGTATTTCTTCATAGCAATATGAGAATAGTGTACTACAGTCTCCTACCCCCAAACACCACCACGTTTCCTGCTCTCTCACCCAACTCCCAAGATCTCATCTCCCCATACCCAGTTTACTGTGATCTTATCAGTTTAATTTCATTAGGCTGGAGATGGTCAGAGTGTGAAGTACTCCAGATTAAGAGGATTCCAACACATAGACTGTCTGAGAAAGAGACTGCTCAACAATATTTGCAAAGAGTCAAGGGCTAATTTTTTGGAACTTTGTGTATGAATGTTGCCTAGGGAGTCTACCAGCAATGACGGTCACTTCTTTCTTCATAGCTGTCCAGATCAGTGGTTCTTTCATTCCTTCTAAGACAAGCAATAATGATCTATTCTCCTCCTTCCAGATAACTCTGGAAATAGGAGATGGGCTAGATTTCCACATCTAATGTCCTGGCTTCCTTTCACTGCAAGAAAGCACTGCATCATTCTGACCAGGTTGGAAGTTTGACTGTGCTGATGTGCACTGGTGCAGAGACCAGGGGGGCTAATGTCAAGTTGTAATAGGTTTTTTCTTGCTATTAACCAGCCTGGCAAATAGGGGATGATAGGGAGGCAAACCTAAGCTGAAAACAAAATAGGAGTACGTTTCCATAAATAATAGAAAACATATAAATGGGCATTTGTTATTTAGCTCAAGTATTGATTGAGCACCTACTAAGACCTGCTAAGATCTGGAATGATAAAGACTTAACAAAACACAATTACGGTATCAAAAAACTCACTCTCCAGCAGGAAAGACGCCTTTGTAAATAAATAAGTGCAGCTTAGTTATTTAATAGTACACTGTGATAGACATTGTTGTGATAGAAGTCTGAGGGGTACCACTGTGGCATGTTGGAAGAGGCATCAGTTGTGCCAGGGGGTGACCCCTGTGGTTCTCTTGAGTGGCTTTGCTGCAGTTCCTTGCATGTTCCATATTGTGTCTCTGAGACCCCATGTTAAACATCAGGGCTTTCTCAGTGCAACGAAAACACCTACCTAGACACCATTTGGCCTTTCAGAGTCTTGATAAGTTCTCGTATGATATCTTATTCAACCAGACTACAATTTCAATTACATCTTCTGAGAAAGATGTATTGAATCCAATTTAGGAGAAATGCTGAAAGCAGCTTCAGAGAATCCAAAATATGTTATCTTTCTTCTAACTCCCACGCTGAAGTCCCTAGTAGACTGCCCAGAGTGGGTGGAATCCATAAATCATTCAGGGAGAAGCAGCATCAAGGCAATTGGGAGACATCAGCCTCACAAAAGCAGCTCATCTTGTCACTGCTGGATCATCTTATTAAATGGCCACAAAAATATACAGTAGGAGTCAAAGAAAAGTAAGGGCTGGCTGACCTGGGTTATTTGCCCTCACTTTCAGGTCCCTGTCTTCTGAATTCTCTTTTCACTCTTTTCCAAGAAATTGTTTGATTTATGAATTTTCAAAGGGTGTTTGTGTCAGCCTTTCCTGTGCAGCACATCTCACCATTGGGTGAAATGCTTGAGAGTTAATTCCAATAAAGGAAGAGTTTTAGTGCCTTTAACCTTGTCATGGTCAATTACATTTGAATTAAAACTGTAGAGTAAAAATCTGCAAAGGAGCAGCCATCGGTTAATGCACACAGTTTGGCATTTTGTGCTTCAGAACACTTGCACACAAACACACTACAGAGGGAAAAATAGTTCCCTTAGTAACAGTTTGAAGACTTTGGAGCCACATTTGGATAGAGAGAAGTCACTTGATATTCAGCTTTGAATGTTAGACAACAAATTTCCATATTGCCATGCAAACTGACTCAGCAGGCAAAAAGCTCTCTCTTGTGCTAAGGAATGTAGGCAGTCCTGCCCTTACTCCCCATTTCTGGAAGCTAAATTAATGAGCAGGCTTCCAGAGTTTTAAAATAGGAGTACCCTTAATTCTGGCCTAAAAAGACCCAATGCATATGACTGCTTCTCAGTGAGAGGGTAACTTAACAAAATTAGAGTTCAAGGAGATAGAGGAGAGTCACTACTGTCTACAGGTAAATGTATTAAACGTGCTTGGATACTCAAAAGGCAATTAGCATGTAAATTGAATTATGAAGAGGTGAACACAAACAGTCCTGTCACTAAGGACCTATCTATAGTGGATTTGATGCCAGAGTTTGACCTGCAATCCTCTCTAATGAGGTGATAATGAGCTGTGGAGGCCCACAGGAACTGGTGGGTGGCAATGCTTACAAGGTGAGGTAAGCGGACTTCCATGCACACAATCAGTCCCAGAATGTAGCAATGAAGTCACTAACATTAGCTGCCATCACTTCTTTTAAACAGAAAATGTTTTGCCGGAAACCACACTGGTTGAAGGTTAAGCTTTTTGAACTTTTGAAGTTGTCAGTGGTTCCCAAGGAATGACTTAGAAATCAAGAGATAAGAGGAGACTTGGCAAGGTACAAAGATGGTGGCATCACACAACATACATCCTGCACCTAACTACATTATGGAGACTCTTGACCTGGAAATCCAGACCCAGACCCACTCTCTGTCCTCAAGATTCATCCTAAACTTAGGTAAAAAGGAATCAAGAGTTCCTGGCCTATTCTCTGAACTCATAGTTAAGACTCCTTTGCTCCAAAGGGTCTGAAGCTCTGGTCATTTAATTCAAAACTTGTCCATCTCACAGAAGAGGAATAAGGTCACCATGGTGGTGTCCCTGTAGCCCCAGCTACTTGGGAAGATGAAGCAGAAGGATCTTTTAAGCCAGAAGCTGCAGTGAACCATGATCGCACCACTGCACTCCAACCTGGGTAAGACAGCAAAACCCTGGCTCAAAAATAAGTAAATAAATAAACAGTAAAAACTAAAAAATAAATAAAACTTGTTCTAAAGTTGTATTCCTCTCAAAGATTGAGTCTCTGTCTTGTTTTTGCCAGGGAATTTGAATTCTCTCTCTAAACCCTAGGGCAAAAACTAAGGCCTGGCAAAAACCGCAGGGCAAAATCTAAGTTCTGACCCCTTCTTTTAAAAGTCCAGCTGAGAATGGCTGGTGGTAGGCCCAATCCCCACTAGACAGACAACAGAGCTCAAAGCCCAGGGAATGTGTTCAGAGTTATCAGGGAAGGAAGCCAGAGGAGAGGAGCTGAGCTAGCTGGTACAAGAACACACGTTCTCAGAACAAAGGCGGAGAAGAAGAACCAGGAGTTTGAAATAGAACCATAACAGAAAATTATCTTAAAGGAAGCAGAATATATATACACATATGTATTTTTTAACTCCAGCAAAACTTGGCTGATAATACACAAGTACAAAAATGGGTCTGTGGCAGTAATGAGATCCTTGGAGTACGAGAGTATTCATGGAGCAATAAGACAGAAATGAGTTTGCCCAAAGACCTTTCCTAGCAATCATTAACTGGAAGTTGTCCCCTATGTGGCTTGCTTTGGCTCTTTTGTTTAGAGAAGGCTGAACTATTGCATGCATATTGATTGGATGCCAATCAGCTGCGTTGGCCTTCTAAGACCTGCATGTTCTGGCTCTCTGGCCCTGACTGGCCACTCAGAATCCATCTGTTACTCCTTATGATAAGTTTTAAAGAGGAATATAAAATACAATGAGAACCAATAACAAGGGACATGGCTGAGTCTGTAGAGGTCAGGTGAGCCTATCTGGTGGCATTTAACAGAATACTTGAAGGATGAAGGGGGAATTAGCCAGAAGGAGAGTGGTGGCTGGGAGCAGTTACCCAGTGACAATGTTATAGGAAAGGGGTCCCAATCCAGACCCCAAGAGAGGGTTCTTGGATCTTGCTCAAGAAAGAATTCAGGGCGAGTCCACAGTGTAAAGTGAAAACCAGTTTATTAAGAAAGTAAAGGAATAAAAGAATGGCTTCTCCACAGACAGAGCAGCCCTGAGGGCTGCTGATTGCCCATTTGTAGGGTTATTTGTTGATGATATGCTAAAGAAGGGGTGGATTATTCATGCCTCCTGTTTTTAGACCATATAAGGTAACTTTCTGACGTTGCCATGGCATTTATAAACTGTCATGATGCTGATGGGAGTGTAGTAGTGAGGATGACCAGAGGTCACTCTAGTGGCCCTTTTGGTTTTGGTACGATTTAGCTGGCTTCTTTACTGCAATCTGTTTTTATCATCAAGGTCTTTATGACCTGTATCTTGTGCCAACCTCCCATCTCATCCTGTGACTTAGAATGCCTTAACTATCTGGGAATTCAGCCCAGTAGGTTTCAGCCTCATCTTACCTAGCTCCTTTTCAAGATGGAGTTACTCTGGTTCAGAAGCCTCTGACATTTCCCCCCTCCCTTTTCAAACAGAACCCTTAATCCTAAGGGTTACAGAGGATGAAGAGCCATCTTCTGTAACTTCTTCAGGTTGCCTAACTATTAGGGTCTCTTGTGTTCAGGGTAGAGAGGAGCTCAGTCAGAAAGCATCAGTATGGTGAAGGCCATTCATGACTCTTGAGTTTTGACAAGAGGTGATATCTGGAAGATTAATAAGTGTTTAGTTTAAGAAAACATTGAGTAAGCTTGTTCTGTATTGCTATAAAAGAATATAACAGCAATATATTCCATAAGAGTAAAGCAAAATAAGTAAAGTTGTTCCAAGTAAACTGAATTAGAAGGCTTTTCATGAACTGGGCAACTGTTGGAGCTAAGCTGATATGGGGTTAATAGTGGATTGTAATGTGCCCAGAATTAGAATACTGATCCAGATTTTTATATTACCCATTCCTCTTGTTTCTTCTGAGCAACAATCAGAGATCACTGGTTGGTTCACAGGAATAAGCAGAGTTAGCCTAAATTGCAGAAACAAACTTAAAAACAACTGATGAAACTAAATGTAATAACAAGTATACCATCATTTTTGAAACATAATATTTCTCTCTCTCCAGTTTCCCATTTATGGTAAGACTGATTTGCTTTATTATACTTGGCCTGATTATTTGTATAAAGTGCAGCAAGAATACTTCTTTTTTTTTACATAGGTTCTTTTTAAATTGGCTTTTAATGGAACTCTGTTCCATAGAAGGAATTTCAAATAAGACTTTTTTTTAAAGCTGAGCCCAGCCAAGGTTTTGTACCCTCGAACACCTATGAGTTGGGTAAATTTCTTTCTTCTTGAGGTCCCAAGATAACTTGGGGTTCCTGGACCTGATAGACAGTGACATTCGTTACTTACCCCAGGTCAGAAACCCTTTACAGGGACTGTGTAGACAAGGTAGGAGGCCAGTTCCCCAAGTGATTTTTATTGGCTTTAAAAGTTAAGTTTAATTCCTTAAAGAAAAATGCAGGATTGCTGTCAGAGCCTTGGTAAAATAACCAATTTCTCCAATTGTGTCCTGTTAAAAAAGAAAACAGATTCTTATTGCACTTATGCAAATAACTATATTGCCATAAGTTAAGAATACTCACAACTAGCTTCCAAAACCTGGAGAAATCAGGTAGAGAGAAACAAATATGTTCCAAATTTTGTTCACAGCAGTATACTTTACTCAATTGCTACAAGCTGTAAATAGCTCAAAATAAAAGTTTCCTTGACTCTGAAAAACAAAACAAAGAATCAGCAATATTTTAAGAAAAGCTAAAAAGATTACTTCAGTTTTCTTTTGGTTCAGCTAATTCAGTTAAGTCCTGTTCTATTTGATATTTATGAACATTCCAGCTCTTCATGAGAGTTTTGAAAGTTGTTTTCTCTATTTTAATGTTACAATTTTCAAAGTTATCAGAAAAACCTGCATTTAAGAACACCTATTAGAGTTCTACAGTTGATTATAAACCACCCTCTAAAGAGAATTAAAACAAAACAATTGTCTGTGGGTAATAAAAAGTTTTAGGACAGCCACTATTAAAGCCACAATTGATAAGGAAATTTGGTTACTTCTGCAGTACACAAAATTTTACATAACAATTATAATTATTAATAAAATACACAAAGTCATGTAAGAATTATAGGAGTTTCCCATAACTTTAGATCATATACCAATGACACAATTATGCAAATATAGTTCAAAGAAAGCAAAACAGCATTTCACATTTGATAATGCTTCCTGTATGATTTTTATGCCAAATAAGTCGTTTCACCTTTACATTAATGTACTATTAATGTCAAACCCAATTTTTAATAAAAGCTTATAGACATATTTACCCAATTTTAATGTTTAACCATAAGATAAGATTCTCATAAACCTTTTATAGCCCTTTACATTTTTTTGTGAAAGAGCAGATCAGTGTTCTAAGGAAAACCTGTTGTGCTTGAATTCCAATGTTTAATTTATAGAAAAACTGAATAATACCCTTTCAACTTTAGCCAATATGTTCACGCACAAAATCTCTTACAATTAATTTTTATAAATCTTCCACAACTTGTTTAAACCTTTAGATTCTTTCATACTTAAAAAAATTATTTAACCCTTTAAGCAAAAAAAAAAAAAAAAAAAAATCCACCTTCCCATGCTTTCTTATACTCTTTTACCAAAGTACCTTCTACTTTCCATATGCAGCCTACATGTAAAACTGTTGTTTTAATAGTCTTAATTACATGTTACAATGTTAACTTTTAGTGACTTTTACTTTTGGTAAAAACCCTGGTTAGTAAACAATTTTAATTGTGTACTAGGTGTGGAGCCTAGCCTAGGAAACACCAGGCAGAAGTGCAGATAATGGCTGACTCCAGCATAGCTAGGGGGCGTGGTTAACTCCACATGTCCCCAGGCCTTATCTAGAATCCAGTGTCTCCAAAGTAGGTAAATTGAACAATTTTCAAAAGTCAAAGAAACAGTTTGACCTTAAGGCATTTAGAAAATTTGATGTCTGACCTTAATTTAGACTAGATGTTTACATTTTCAAAACATTTTATTTTGCCAGTGATCTTTAAAACTGTCTTTATTTCCAAAAGAGTACTAAAGTCATGTGAACAAAAAGCCATTAAAGTTTCTATTTATCTGGCAAAATATTTGATTTGAGCACTTATTTTTCTAAGCCAATTAATTAAAGCTCTTTTGTATATAAACATTCAAAACGTATAAATACACAGACAGGGAGAAGATTCAGCACTTGTAAGATTTTTCATTTGTCAGTTTCTTAATTGGATTACTGGCTTCAGGGTGGAGCACTCGGAGGCACAGGGCCAGGACAGCATGTGTTTCTAGGATGAAATAAACAGCTGAAGGTAAAGACAGATCCCCATTTATACTAGATCCTGGATCTCCAAAAGGAGGGAAATACTTCGGGAGAAGACAGTGCAGTGCTTTTACCAGCTGTGCAATTCACTGCAAGGCAACCCAAAGCCAATCAGTCCATTTTGTAATCAGGCCATCCCTCATGTAAGTCTCATCTCCTAGTGAGGGGTAAGGATGTTCCCTTATCTTTCAGGTGGCCAAGAGCATGCTTCTCTGATCCAAGTGTGCGAAGAGTCAAGTACCCCTCCCTAACTACTATTAGTCATCCCTTAAAGTATATTTCCTACCTACTTATTACACCCCAAAGCTCTCTCATACTGTAAAGTAATTTCTGATACCCCCAAAACTCAAAACCATCAGATAACACAATGCAAAACAGAACAGAGCCTTTGATTTTGAAAGGTATCTGTCTGCCTTTAATTCCTGGTGTTTTATGAGGAAAACAGAGATTTGTTTTTCTTTTTTTCCCAAGACGTGGTCTATTGCACCTCCTCTGTTTTTCCCAAGGAGTCCCACGCTACCAGAAGTTATCTTAAGGCCTCTCATGTGTGCACTGAGTGGCAAGACAAAAAAAAAAAAAAGGAATAATTCAGTCAACTGAGAAGAAAAAACCTTTCTCCAGAAAAACATGTTCCAAGAAGAGAAAAGCATAAAGGACTTTTAAATATATCTATAGCTTGTTTATCCACTTTTTAAGCTAACTTCTAACCATAGTGCTCTTTAAAAAGCAAATCCTAGGAGATCTCTTATTACCCAACTTTAGCCATGCCAAGCAGCCAACATTTCTAGCTTCTGAACTTTACCAAAGGTGACCTCCTAGGTGCATAGAGAAAGGAAAATTTAAGACAGTCCACGGAGAAAAGAATAGACAAGGTCACGCAGATATTAAACCAGAAATGACTTACTTCCTAGGTGGGGAATAGAATCCAGACTGCCACTACAAAAGCACAAAATGTTAGCTACTGAGCTATATCACAGGGCAGCCTCTGTTTTTTTTTCCCCCAGAAGAAGTTCAGAGTAGTTAATTTTGAGCTTGCAAAGGCTTTTAACTATTTAATATGATCTTTAGAGCTAACTATGACATGAACCCTAAAATTCCTGTTCCCTGGAAGGCAGAGACCAAAAGTACTGCCACGTGGTTATAAGGTCAAGCTCCCAAGGACATCAAACAAGGTGGAAAGTTCATCTAGTTTTCTTGCTTGTTTCAGGGACCTGCAGCCAAGTTTGCTGCTGACCAGCTTGCTGGGTCATCTTGAAAATCAGGCTTACAGGTGTTCTAAGCCCATGTTTTTTCCTAAAGTACCCCTTGACACAGAAAAACAAATTAATAGCACAAAATACACCAGCTAACTTAAGATAGACTTAGAATACTTCTTCACATTAATCAAAACTTTACAGAGGAAATAAACACTGTTTTTGTTTGTTTGTTTGCTGGTTTTTTCCCATTCATTCAACTGTTTACACAGAGAGAGAGAGAAGCCAGAAATCTGACTGGTAAGAAATTGTTACACTTTGGCTGGCATCCCTGGCTTCCGGGTTCCCTTTCCCTGAGTAGCCCTAGTGATCTGACTTGCAGCACCATCGCCCTGGGGACCAAGCCATATCAAAAAGGAAAATTGTTATTGTTGTTTCATTCTGGCCAGAGTAAAATACATGTGATAAAACATAGACATTAGTCACTTTGCTTAGCACCCAATATCAAACTGGCAAGGCTTAAATTTGCCCCCAGATGGGCCCTGTCATCTTTAATCTAACCTCTGACTTGGAGTGTCGACACGTGGTCTCTGGGCAAGATGGTCACCCTGAGGTAATAGAAAAGATAAGAAAGGGAAAGGAGAGACAAAAAAGCATTGCCTGTGGCAGGGTAGGGAAGGCAAAATGATTAGGGAAGTCAGAGAAAGACACTCCCATTGAAGTGACACTGAAAAGTTCAGGCGGCTGCTTCTTGGTAACAAATGGATCTTTTCCAGCAATCCTATTAGCTCTCAAGTTTCCCCTTTTTGGGAGGAAAAATCTCCCCATGTCCCACCATCCTGTACATGCCTAAACCTGTCACCCACAGTCACCAACAAAGAGTACAAGGCAGATGAATCCAAAGAGAATAGCAGTTAACATCCCATAGTGTCAAACCTGTGCTTAGTCCAGCGGGACTTTACTGAGAGAGGCCTCTAACCCCCTAAATCTAAGAAGGGGCTCTTAACTGTCCTAAATTGGGCCTCCAACCCAAAGTCAGTCAAGTGTCCTTGCCTTTTATTAAGAGGGGCCTCTAACCCACTCTGTCTTAGGAGAGACTCTAACCCCCCTAAGTTGGGTCTCTAACTCAATCCCATTCTTTACCCAGGTACCCCGCCGCTTACCCAAAGTCATGCAATCAGTGCTGCACTCTATTTCCTTTGGGTCGGGAGGTCTCCTCAGTATTGTCCCTTTTATGGTTTGCAAGAAAGATGTTAGAGGACCTCAACACTTACCCAAAGGTAGCCATTGGGTCAGGGTTTCTGCTACAGGAAAGGGGTCCCCATCCAGATCCCAAGAGAGTGTTCTTGGATCTTGCACAAGAAAGAATTCAGGGCGAATCCGCAGTGCAAAGTGAAAGCAAGTTTATTAAGACAGTAAAAGAATAAAAGAATGGCTACTCCATAGACAAAGCAGCCCTAAGTGCTGCTGGTTGCCCATTTTTATGGTTATTTCTTGAGGATATGCTAAACAAGGGGTAGATTATTCATGCCTCCTGTTTTTAGACCATATAGGGTGACTTCCCGACGTTGCCATGGCATTTGTAAACTGCCATGGTGCTGATGGGATTGTAGTAGTGAGGATGACCAGAGGTCACTCTCGTGGCCATTTTGGTTTTGGTAGGATTTAGCTGACTTGTTTACTGCAACCCGTTTTATCATCAAGGTCTTTATGACCTGTATCTTGTGCCAACCTCCCATCTCATCCTGTGTCTTAGAATGCCTTAACTGTCTGGGAATCCAGCGCAGTAGGTTTCAGCCTCATTTTACCCAGCTCCTATTCAAGAAGGAGTTGTTCTGGTTCACATGCCTCTGACAAGAAGGCATGGCCTCTGCAAAGGTCTTGAGGCACAGACTGGCAAGGCAACTGGTTCAGTGTGTCCTGGGTCACTCTCCCCGATATTCCCTGCCAAACCACATCCCTGCCCTGGAGATGACTGGTAGAAAGGATTAAGGAAGGAAATGGCAGTATTTATTTACAGAGAAGCCTAACCTTCTCAGGGAAGAAAGGGCCAGGGCATGGGGGCAGTAAACTGGTGCTTAGAGAGATTGGGTTTCCTCTTTCACATCACTTTGGCCAACATTTATGAATTTGAAATTAAATAGAATATTTGGCAGTTCTGACATTTCACAACATTCTAGCTGAACTCCAGTTATAGCTCAAAAGAATAGAAAATCTTATTGTCAAAGTTACATACATACACACACACACACACACACACACACTCAAAGACACACATATACATACATACACACACACACATATATATATGCATATATATATATATATATATGGAGAGAGAGAGAGAAAGAAAGAAAGTTCCATTTTCTTAATATTGAATGATTTGAAACTCACTGTATATTTACTCAGCTGTGCACAGCAATTACCAAACAGCTAAATGGTCAAGAATTTCCATAAAGTAGAACACAAATACTTGATATTTATGCTTTAAAGTCTCCACTTTCAAACCATGATAATTTAACCCTCAGCATGGGGATTCCCTGCTGACACTAGGGTTTGAATGACAGAAGGGATCAACCACTGTATTTTGTTTCCATCAGGATCACATTATCAACCCATAATTTCTCCATATTAGAAAATAGCACTTAATTTTCAAATAACAGGCAGTTGTAGGATGACTTTGACCCCTGCCAACCAATGCTACCATCATTTATACCCCTCTTCTGTGCAAAGGCTGAGACAAGGAGCTGCTCCCTCTAGCCACTCAGAGACAGGACCCTGGGGCCTCTGTGACCTACAGCCAAGCCACCTCTCAGGAATGGTACTTCCCAGAAGACCTGCTTCCCTCCTTCTCTCATCCCTGAGAGCCTAGGGCCTTTAGCCCCTCTCTGAAGGGAAGCATTTGCAGAAATCCTCTGCATTCTGGCATCTTTCCTGAGTGGCAGGTTATTGTCTTCCAGAGGCTTCAGGACACATGGATTACATACAGACATACATTTATAGGAACATGGCTCAAACAAACTGTTTTCAAAGAAGTCCTGTCTCAATATTATAATTTATTTTGAGAGTTTTCAACTGTATTAGTTCTGAGGTATCATGTCTAGAGAAAAGATAGTGATTATTTGTGGTTTCAGAATCTCCAAAAGCAGCTGCATTCAGGAGAGGGTTGCAAAACAGCTACACAAACCGTGGAAAAGGAGAAACACAAAGCCAGAAACAGGAGTGAGAACTTTCAGGCCTTCAAGTCCAGAAAGACCGAACTCACAACAAAAGAAAACTGATGGTTATGAAAAATCTTAAGTCCATTTCTTGGCACATACCATTTTCTGTAGAGATGGTGTGAGGGGTGTAATTCTAAGGGAGCAAGGTATGATTTTAACATTTAAGAGTGCAGATGTGCAGAGCTAGGTTTGTGTCTAGGGATGCACACTTGAGATGCAGTACAGATTGTGAGAGTCAGAAACTTGGCTGGAAAGTTGGGCAGGTTTCCCAGGAAGAGGGAAGACAGGACACAACTTTTCCTGTTTCAAAAAATCAGCCTGGGTCCCCCACTTCCAGATGCAAAGGCCCTAGACCTTGTTGGAGTTGCTTCTTCTGGCTTCAGAAAGGGGTATCTCTGCCACCTGACTAATCCTTGTACCCAGCTAGGAAAGGGCCTTGACTGGGACTGGACACATCGGAAAGAATTTCCAATGACATTTCTTTAGTCTAATGATACCTCCCTGTTCAACAAAGACAACGGTTCTTATCAAATGCTCTGGCTCTGTACTAGGTAGTGAAAGAGAATGCGTTTTATGCCTGTCCTTAGGATGTTGATCTTGCATAGACTTGAAGGTGGGGAACATCATCAACTGCATACTGCCCATAAATGTGCAGGTTTTATTCTGATGACCATAGTCTTTACTGGAAAGCTTTATTTTTAAATCTCAAAATATCCTTCCAAAGAACTTCCTCCTCCTTTCTTGTGTAATGAACACAGTCATACAGAAAACTGCCAGTATGGGAATAAAATTGACTTGAGATAAAATAAAAGTTCTGACATAACTAACTGTGTGACCTTGAGTAAGTCATTGAATTCATCTCCCACTACAGAGAAAGAGAGATATGTTGACCTAAAATTTGAAGTGTTGGGATAAGGAATAAATGATATGTCATATACCAAAAGTCTAGCAAAGTTCTTAATCCAGCGTGTCCCAAACTTCTATTTGGCTACAAAACATACACTGTCTCTCCTCTAACTCCTACTAGTATCCCCAGAATACTTAGGAAAATCTCCACTCTCTGCATCTGCTGATTCCCATTTTCCAGTTTTCCTTCTTCCTGTGAGAGTGAGAAGCAGAACATTTAGGCTGGGACATTGCGGTTCCTTTGCCTCAGGCTAACTGACCTCTTCAGATGTCAAAGTATTGTGAACTCATACTGGGAATCCCCTTTTCTGAAGTGGCCTGACAGGGCTGTGATATTCTGAGAATCTTTGGCATAGTACCTATGTTCCACTGTGACCTTCCTGCATTTATCATTTAATTGGACATGTTTAGTTTTTACAATGGATACTTTTCTTCCCAGAACAATGTTGGGATAAATATGTCATTTAAGAACCTTCCTTTATGTTTTGCTGATCTCTCATCAAATTTTATCATGGTCACATAAAGATCGGATTGTCCTTTCTCTATGAGTGTGCAATGACTGGGGAGGTTGAGAGAAGGGGGCTAACAATAACTGAGCTTTTGCTGTGTGCTCCCAGAGGAGGATGTGGCAAGGACACAAGACACAAGACTAGAACTCTGCGGATGCAGCCTTGTCCATTGCAAGAAGGGGCAACCAGCCCTTTTACAGATGGGCAAACAGAGGCCCAGATGTTACTCATCTGGTTCATGTTCACATGATGCTGGATACATGCAGAGCAGATTATTTGTTTTTTCTGTTGCAGAATGACGTATTACCATGCTTCCTCTTTAGCTACCCTGAGGGTTTAGTGCTGGCCTCTCATGGTTTGCTCTTCCCAGTTCTGTCTATGGATTGTACACAAAGACTTGGCTGGCTTGTCAAGCTGACAATCGATGTTACAGAGGTCCTGAAGACAAAGAATCCCAGAGGATGAACTTCTGCCACTTGACCTGGTGGCCTGGAACATCCTGAGTGATTGATCTTCCCTCTGGGTCCTGGGAGGACCCAGTTCAGAGATCAAAGTTAGAGGTCACTGAGGAGGCATTAGGCTGAGAGAGTGTCCTTCACAGAAAACATGGAGACAACACCCCTGAATAAAAGGAACGGAATAATTAAATATAACTAGAGGATTAAATTTAAATTGGCACGCAACCCAAATATTAAGTTTGGGTTTTATCCTAATGTCTACCAGGGTATTAAAATCTTTTTGTTTCATAATATTCACCAGGAAAAATAGAGGTATAGTTTATGTTAGTTCTGTAGCTTAAAATTATCTTTTAAAAAAATTCTCACACTAGACACAATATTAGGTTGTTCTTATTAGTTTTTCTATAAAAACAAATTTGCAAGAATAGTCTGGTTTAAAATCTAATGGAATCATAGTTTGTAAATGCTCAGTTAAAGATTTAGGTGAGTATGATTGTCCCATCAATGAGAGCTGCGGAAATTTGTTCATGGAAATTAGATTTTTGATGCTGTTTCATTTCCCAGGTGGCATGTTATCATCTCTTTAGCTACATTTTCCATTGGGTTATTGCTGCAGATGTAGCCTCAATGTCAAAACATTTGGGAAAAACAGTATCATGTTGCAAACAGCCTCAGTGATACCTTGGGGCCATTTGGGGAAAGGGACAGACTATCCAAGGTTCAACCTCATCATGTCCACACTGACCTTACAGAAGCAAGATTCACAAACCTGTGGGCTGGCTGTCCCCTGCCTGGGCTATGATTGATTTAGAAATCATGTGGGGCTGAGGCTTGAAAGCTGTGAGTTGCTGGGGAGGATGGGGCTGGCAGAGACAGCTCTAAAATTGTCAGTGCATAATTGCGTGTCTGCCAGGTTATCATTATTCACTTGGGGCTGCAACAAGGATCACATTAATACACTGACAGCTGACTCCTTAGGAGAACAGCTGAGTAGAATCTCATCCTCACCCAGGAAAGATTCAATATGCAATCAAGGTAGGGGACAAAGCAAATCTCCTCAAAATTTCTCTCCATCCCTCTTCCTCTGTTTGATGCCCCTTTGGAAAGCTCATTTATAATGTAGCCATGGTTGCAGGGCAATTGCTATTCTGTACGTCTATCCAAGAAGAGACTCTGATATGTTGAACTATGTAAGACTCTGATATGTTGAGCCACTGAGGATTCTATTTGTGAAAGGGTTTAATAGGCATTTTGGGGAAAGGCCATGGCCCCTGTCACTATGGAGTTAAAACTCATGGTTGGTAAGACTCTGATGTAAACCTTCCACCCCAACAGGGAATGTGTGGGGCCCCGGGGCCCCTAGAAGGGTTGACATTTGATGTGATGCTCTAGGCACAGGTGTTTTCCTCAGACCAGTCCTATAGACAATATCCCTTGAATTTATTGAAAGAGGAGGTAGGATGAACAAGCAGATCAGCAACCCCAACAAGATTGCTTCTATCATAGGGCAAAGTGAAGACAGAAGGGCTATGGGTTGGGATATTCATAAAAACTAGGATAAAGTTGTTTATCCTGTTTTTTACCTGGAAAAATCTAGACTGAAAAACGGGGCTATCAGGACCCAGAAGGGAAGGGAGGAGAGCTGCCAGCAAACAGGCTACTTTTAGAGGGAGCACAGGGCCCATCCTGTGCTGGTACAAGGGTAAGTGGTGACAGCGCCACACCAGGGCTTTACAGCAGCAGACACCAGCAGAGCGGTCCTGGTCACCCAGACAGTAGTAAGTCCTGTTCAGGAAGTGGGTGGGCCACAGAGAGCTCTGTAGAAAAAGGAGGTGGATGTACCTGTAATTTCTCTCTGGCAACTCCATGCTAGACACAACTGCAGTAAGCAGTGGATAAGAACGCTGGAGCTGGAATCATACCACCTGGGTTCAAATCCTGTTCCTGCACTTGCTACTATTCATGACAGTGGAAAAGTTTACCACCTGTGGCAGACATAGAGATAGGTCACTCAAGTTCCCTTTCAAGAACGGACTTGCTGCTCAGTTGAGAAGAGTGCAGATAGCTGACGGCCTCTAGCTATTAGGCATAGGGTTCGTCCACCCTTATAAGCTGAAGTCATGCTGCTCTTAGGGCAGCCTTTCCAATGACTAAGCATGGTAGTGAAACAAGAGTCCAGGCATTTCCTTCAAAAGGGGGACTCCTCTAGTGGGCAGTCTTTGCTTTGTTTCTTCTTGGACTGTGCAGAGACCTTGTCAAGTCTGCACGGTGGTCTGATGGCCCCTGATGTTCTGTCACCCAGGCTGGAGTACAGTGGCATGATCATGGCTCACTGCAGCCTTGACCTCCCAGGCTCAAGAGATCCTTCTTCTCAGCCTCCCAAGTAGCTGGGACTACAGGTGTGCACTATCACAACCAGCTAAATTTTTATATATTTTGTAGAGATAGGGTCTCCCAATGTTGCCCAGGCTGTTCTCAAACTCCCGGGATCAAGCAAACCCCCAGCCCCAAGCAAACCCCCAGTCCCAGCCTCCCAAAGTGCTGGGACTACAAGTATGCACCACCGCACCCCAGGAATTACTCCACAATAAGCGTTTCTATTTCTAACTCCATCTTAGCCACTGCTTTCCAGAGCACCTAACAGTGCCATGGCCCTATGGCTCAGTTTCTTCACCTGCAAGTTGAAGATGGAGATAATCATTTCAGGCAGACAGGAATCAGGCAATGGTGGTGCTAAGCATAAGGAAGTAATTTCACTCCAAAGCAAAGTAAATGGCACATATAGAATCAGAGACTTGTGGGCACAGTGGCTCACGCCTGTAATCCCAGCACTTTGGGAGGCCAAGGCGGGCGGATCACGAGGTCAGGAGATAGAGACCACGGTGAAACCCCGTCTTTACCAAAAATACAAAAAATTAGCCGGGCAGGGTGGCGGGCGCCTGTAGTCCCAGCCACTCGGGAGGCTGAGGCAGGAGAATGGCGTGAACCCGGGAGGCGGAGCTTGCTGTGAGCCTGCTATGAGCTGAGATCGCGCCACTGCACTCCAGCCTGGGCGACAGAGCGAGACTCCATCTCAAAAAAAAAAAAAAAAGAATCAGAGACTTGTGAAACATCATGGCTTTGAAACAGTCTCACCCAATGCAAAACAAGCACTCAGTGACCCAGCAGCGCCTGTGATACTTGTGATACTACACCATTTCTTCAGGACAGTTGAACAGTTGCCCAGTGGCATGGAATCCATGTCACACCTGGAATTTTGAGAAGAACAAACTATTCACAAACAATACTCTTCATTATTTCAAACAGGGCAGGACTAGAGCCTAGAACCTGCTGGAGTCTTTCCTGGACTCATGAAGCCTGTATTTGCATGTCATGCAAGTCGATTTACATTGGACTTATGAGTGTAATCTCTCTAGAGAGAATGAGGTCCTTCAGACTCAAGTATATTCTCTGTCCTTCTTTCTTCTCTGGAGATATGCATTTGAACCCATGAACAACCAATGATTTGTGTGTATCTCAAGAAAATAACGGAAATGTGACCAAATATGTCAATAATTAGGGGAAACTAGAAAAGAAAAAAGGAAATCTCCAGGAACTGAATTGGTGTAGTCTTTTCCCTTCAAGAATGTACAACTACTGTCATTCGTGACATTTCGGGGAACTTGTGTGCTGAACCATGTCTTTGGCAGTGGCGTGTGCTGCCCATGGCTAAATCATTTTCTCACCTTGATTTGCCATGTGCATTGGCCCCAATAAATCACACCCCACTTATCCGTATGCCCCGACCTTATGTTTCACTCCCTCAATTTCTATGTTTTTCAGCCCTTTCAGGTTGAACAAATTTCTAAGTTGATATAAAATTTTAAATGATTAGACCACGTTTAGTGGTCCGATGTTTATAGCAAAGTATTATATTCTTAATTCATGGCTCCTTCCATTGTATTACCACACACACACACACACGTACACACAAACACACACACAGGCACAGACCTTTTTCCTTCTGCCTCGACACCATCATGTATCTGCTCTCTGCTGGAGCTTTCATCACTATGCATGCCACTTTACCTGTTTCCAACCTACTAAAGTTACTATGGTGCTAGGTCCTTCTAGCAGAATGGAGAAGTTTCCCATCTCTAATATTCTCACAGAATATTACTCTGTCCCTCCCTTGGTTCAAAGTTTCTGCCCCACCTAGACTCATTGGTAACCACTCAATGAGGTGATCTTTTCAGGGTGGAAATATTTGCTTGAATATTGCTGCTGTAAATATCAACATTTGTTGCACTGAGTGACTTCCGGACTCTTCCCCAGGACTACTGAAGAAAAAGGAAAGCATCTCTCACCCATATCTAGGCATGTATTAATACAGGCCTCTTCTCATGTCTTCTATGCATCTCTCTCTCTGTGTCTTTCTTTCTCACACATCCTCACTTTTTTTTTCTCTACACACACACACAGAAACATACACCTCTTCCCCCTCCCTCTGCATTCACCGTTATGCCTCCCCACTTACAGAGGAAAAAAATCAGAAGTGTTTTCCCCCATCAAACCTCCCTTCTGGACAGAAGAATATATCTGTCTCATTAGATGAGAAGCAAGGATATCTAAGTTTTCTAGGTTTGCTGGAGAGTGAGTCTTGCATTCCCTATGAGATGAGAAGTTCACATTCTTAGCAAACAGACAGGTAGAGTCATTGGGTTTTGTAAAGAAAGTCCACTAAAAGAGGCTGCTGGTCAATCCCACCTGGAAGGAGGAAATACGAAATACTAGACCAGCATCCCTAATGGCCACCACACTAGGAATGTGGTCTTGGGCAAGCTACCTACATTGTCCCTGAATTTACAAATGGAGATGATAATCATATTTTCTACACAATAGGACCACTATAGAATGAAAAGAAAAAAGACAACCATCCAGCCGTTGCACAGTGCTTGGAATATAGCAAATGTTCCCTAAATGCTAGATATTATTACTTTTGTTTCCTAGCTTGATAAAAAATTATAAAGTTTACAGTCGCAGAAAAAATAGAATTCTAACATATGTTTCACAATTTACACTGCAGATCTGCTGTTCTTTTGACATTTCTAGAATATTTCCAAGTGTAGCTATGTTTGCCCCTCTGGGCCACTGAGGTATGAGGTTGGCATGGTAAGGGGGACCCATTATCTCAGATTCCCATTTTCCTAACACTCCTCAAATGGCCCAGAGATCATGTTTGGTTTAATGTTTCATGCAACCTACTTTGTGTTTTACTTTTTCACAAAATGAAATGTTAATGCATGAAAGATCATTTACATATGGCCTACTAGTTATTTAAGAAAACAGCAATTAAACATGTTGAGATAATTAACAGTGTGCATACGACTAACAATGCTTTTTACATGCTAGACATTAATGGAGTAGGTGCCAAATAAATGTAATCCCACACTTCAGTTAGGATTTCTTTGTTAATTACATTAATTTACAAATTAAAAACAACAAACAATCACATTCATTCAAACACAATGAGTATTTTAAAAGTTGAAATAATCAAGGGGAGTTTCTGCTCTGAGGACAGAATGTAATGGATTAACTGTATTTTCTGTTCCTACCAGAGGACAGAGTAATTAAGGACAAGAAATATCCTGCTACACTGCAGGCCGTCCAGAATGGACTCATCCAACCTTTTCGTAAGCATAATTTTTTTTCAAGCTAATTTGCCTACTGGTATCCAACAAAATGGAATTGTTCTGCAGCTGTGATTCATGTGCCCTTCTGTGGATCTCAGTCCTGTGTGATCTCATAATACAGTACAGATTTTAACTGAGACACATGGAAACATCAGGTGAGCCCCCCTCTCAGAGAACCCTCTCAGCTCCCTGGGCCTGTGGTCACAGACCTTATAAGCTGGGGTGATTCATATCCATCATGTTCACAGCAACATTCACAATCCCAGGACTGCTCCCAGATCATCATAGTCTATTTCTGAAGGTGGTGACCCCAATGCCATTGCTATGGGGCAACCGGGAATGTATGTTCCTCAGCCACTGGCACAAGCAACAGTCCCATTGTAAGGCAGCGGAATCCAGGGTAAATAAATGTTAGACACACCAGCTCCATCACTGACTGGCTGAGCCGTCTTGCGCAAGATTACTTGCCTCAATATTTCTAAAAGTGTAAAATGTGGATAGGATATTATTATCTAATTTATGGAGTTATTTCAAGGATTGAAATGAGATAATCCCTTGAATGTTAATTTCTTCCACTTGTTCTGAATGTGTTTAAGCCCTTAGTATTCAGGCAGTTGCAGCAGGGTTCATTTAATTTGGAATAGAGGGAAGGAGAAAGAAGGGAAGAAATAAATCAGGAAAGAAGAAAGACTAAAAGGAGGAGGAAGGAAGGAAGGAGGGAGGGAGAGACGAAGAAAAGAAGGAAGAAACTGAGAGAGGGAAGGAGGAAGGATAAAGGAAAGGAGGAAGACAGAGGGAGGGAGGCAGAGATGGGAAATTGAAATTCTTTAGTTGTCTGTCTCATGGATCTACAGTCAGAAGGAGTGGCTCTGGCTGTACAGATAAAGACTGTAAATATAAGTGGCAATAAAAGGGAGGTAAATAGTGTAAGTGATAATTGGAATCTGGGTTTGATTCCCAGATTATGGCAGGGAAGGTAATTGGCATTGATCGATCATCTATATCAAATTTGACTTTGTGTTTGACATTTTACTCACACTCTTTTCATACAGTTGGTGAGTTTCTAGGCTCTAATTTGAACCCACATTTCTATCTACATCTCTGATTTCACAAAGGTCAAGACCTAAGTTCCTTTCCTAGTCTCCTTTGGCCTGTTGGGTCTGTTTGTGTCCTGAAGAGATGGACTTTCCACATGTCTGATTGTCAGCTTACTGCCCAGCAAGTTCTTGGGTACCCCCATGTCACAAGGCTCCAGAGAGAAGCTGTCAGATTTCCCACCCTGGGTGAAAAGATGGAGAAAGGCCCTAAACTTTATCTTCATGTGCCAGGACCCACAAGCTCAAGAAGTGCAGTCATTTCTTTGTTAAAAACATAGCTGAGTTTGGGGTCTCTGTCTGTATTGAAAGTACTTCTGGCTTCATGCTCAAAACTAATCATATATCCCTCTCCTGACCTTTCACAAAAGATTATAATTTGAGCTTCTATAGGCAAAGCAATTTTTGTTTACAAACCCTGGATCTAAAAAAGCATCAAGATATCAAGTATTTTAATGTTTATGGGCCTTTGTCCTACTTATTCCCTCTGCCTGCTTAGTTTTCCCTGGTACTTTCACATCCCATCCCCCTAGCCTGGTAAATTAGTATGGATTTTTCAACATTATCCCAATAATCACCTTCTCCAGGGAGGCTTCCCTGATTATACTCTTCCCTCCAAATGTGGGTTTGGGTCTGTCTTTCCGGGACTTCCATTATCATCATCATCACTCTGAGCGTTAAGTGCCTCTTTGAGCTTCTGTACTCCTTAGTACACCAAGTTCCTCCAGACATACTCTATGGCTTGATTTCTATTCCCTTATACCTACCTATTCGTGCTGAGATCTAAGGAGGTTCACCCCACCAAAAAATGGTCACACTCAACTGAATTAATTAATCTGATCAAGATGTTGAGGTCCCATGGAATCCAAACAGCTTTAGCAATTCAAGCAATTGTTAGAAGAATCCCAGCATGTTCACATTAGGATGAGCACAGTTGAAACTCATTAGTATGTCTCATCCATACTCCCTGGAAAGGGAGTGAGATTTATTTAGAGCAGGCCGTTTAATCCAGCTTCCTTCACTACATTCATCTATAGCCACAGGGACCAAGAAGAAGGTCAGAAATTATCCCATGATTTAATCAATGCAAGAGCTAATCTCGGCAGTTCAAATGAAAGGAACCACCTGTCCATCAGCAGCCCTTTCTTTGGTTATCATTACAGTTCAGTCTGAAAGTGAAATTTTCCTTTTGTTCCCGTTTTCTTCTCCCTGGCATTATACAGTGCTGTGGGACAGCCCTTCTCAAATCCACATGCATCTGAGAATCAACTGAGGATTAATCAACCAGATTCAGTTAAAATACTGAACCTGATTCAGGAAGTTTGGGGATGGGTCTGAGATTCAGAGATTACAACAAGCTCCCAGGCTAAGCACTGCTGCTGCTGGTCCATAGAGCACACATTGTGTAACAAGAGTACAGAGACACAGTTCTCAACCTCAGCTGTAAATTTCAATCACCTGTGGAATTCGATAAAACGTCCATCCCTGAGCCCTGTCTCAGACCATTTAAATCAAACTGTGGATGAGGCCCAGGTACGGTATTTTGTAAAATCTCTTCTGGAAATTCCAACACATAGCCAAAGGTGAGAACTGTTGGCCTAGACTACAAAGTGTTCCCAAAATGTAATCACCAGAATAGCAGCTTCAGCATCAACTGGAAACTTGTCAGAAATACAAATTCTCAGTAAATAGATACACAAAATTGTGGTCTACACAATAAATGAAATATCATTCAGCAATAAAATGGAGTGAAATACTGATATATACTACGACATGAACAGACCTCAAAAATACTATGCTAAGTAAAAAGAAGGTCAATGCAAAGGACCATATGTTGTGTAATTCCAGAATAGGCAAATCTATAGACACAGAAAGTAAATTAATGGTTTCTGGGTACTAGGAGTGGGAACTGGGAGTGACTTCCTAGGTACAAAGGATCTTCCTGGTGTGATGGAAATGTTACAAAAGTAGGCTGCATTGATGGTTGTACAAATAGGTAAAATTTTTAAAAATTACTGAATCGTACACTTAAAATGGTTAAACTTTTTAGTATGTAAAGTCTATCTCAATAAAAATAATGTAAATTTTCTTGCCACACCCAGACATGGTAAATTGGGAGTGAGGCCTATTAATATGTGTTTATCAAGCCCTCCAGGTGACTCTAAGGCACACTCATCTTTGGGAACTCCTGGTCTGGAGTGGGAAGGTCTTCAGAGGTCCCTGCTGCTAGGGTAGGGACATTGGTAGGAGTTTTAGAGTAAAACCACCAGAAAACTGCTCCAGGTCATTGCAAAGTGAAGGCAAAATAGCATTCCAGAAACAATTAAGAGTGTAGAATACAAGCTTTCTCATATTACTAAGAGATTTTTACTCCACTGTTTCTGGAATGTTATTTTGTAGTAGTAATTTTCCCAGGCTGCCTTCTCTTAGCCTCGGTAGCCTAATCTGTAATGAGAATAAAAACAAATGCCTTTCAGGCTCATTGTGCAGATAAAATTAAAGGACAAACATGAAAGCTCCTAACAGTAATAGACTCATATTGGGCACTTACACAGCATACAGTGAGGAGAATAACAGATATGGGTTTATTTTCCTTCACATAAACTGCCATGATTTAGCCTCTTCTGAGAAGCCCTTTCTGGAGCTTTCTGTGGTACTGGGGAAGCTTTCTGCTGCTTTATTTAGAATACTTCCCTTCCCCCCGCCCCCAGCAAATCCATATTATTCTAGATCTTTTCTCGCCTCTCAGATCTTGCTTAAGGCTGCTTATTTTCTAAGACATGCATACGTATTTGCTAAGTTAAAGAAAGCTTTAGGAGAATGCCCCTGATTCAGTTCTATCCTCCTTTTTGTTACTGCCAGAGAAGAAACAGCATTTTTACCACAGAAATTGCCACCCCTGAAAGACTCCTGCTCTTATCTTGGAGAGGGGAAATTGCTCTTTGCACTCCTTAATCTAATGGGTAGACTAAACATCACAGGAGAAGAATACATTCATGTTCCCCAAAGCCGTCCACAATATGTACTAAGACAAGCTGAGTTCAGCTCCAATGCAGCAACAAGAAGTAGATAGAATTTGCTTCCAGTAGAATATATTTTAGGGTGACATATAGCACTTTATAGCAATTGAAGCTTACGTCAAGATGTAATCAACTAATCATTGGTAATCATTGGTAATTCAGATGTGAATCAAGCTAATTTTCAGACAAACAGCCCTTCAGAAGGCCGCACTGAATTTCAGGCACAGGTGTTTATGATGAGCAGCAGCATTTGGATCCAGGGAGAAAGCCCTAGAGCTGTACGGTGGGGCAGTGAGACAAGGAAGCCATGGCTAAATTGCTAAGCTCTCAGTCATCTTTTTATGCCTCTGCCCACCCTTAGCCAGCCCATGAAGAGACAGAGCCATTTTCTTCTTCCCTGAAGCTCTCTTATGCCCTTGAAAGGCATTCATTTCAATTGGCTTTGTCTTCCAGTTGCTCAGTTAATGTACCATGATTCAAATGGAAAAGGCTTCATCCCAGCCAGTATAATTTGTCTGCCATCTATGTTCCATTATAAACTTCTCTAAGGAAGTGTCTGTGTCTTGTCCACTGATGTGTCCTACACCGAGAATCCTGCACATTGCAGCAGAGCACTATGCACTTAACATGCTCTATTAACAGTTAATATTCACACTGCTCCTGTGAGGACAGCATTATTATCTACAATTTATCAAGAAGTACACAGTTGACCTGGGGCATGAATCCATGCATCTCAAACATCAAAGCCCATATTCTTCATTTGTTCCCCCTTTATTTCATTCCCTATTTGTATATAGAAATAAGCAGCAAGTTTGCTGTCCTGGAACTTGACCCTGCAGTTTATCCCCTAGTTTCTGAGTTACCTGGGACGATAGAGATTTATAAGCCTTACATGTCCACGCAGTGACAAGAGAGCAAGTCTATGCTCCCTGCTTGCCGTTTTCTGAGGCAGCCCCAATTGTTTGAGCCAAATCCATCTCTGCCAAGACCTCTGAGTCCGGTTCTGCCCATAAGCTCTTTAAACAGCTTGCTCATCCAGTCTATAACAGTAAAAATCCCTGGAACGACAAGCCAGGAATTGCTTGAAATTCCAATTAAGCCAAGTTTTACCAAAGCCTTTTCCATTATCTCAGTAAGCCGCTTTCTACATTAAAAGGCTCCTCTTAATTAATTCTTTGTGCAGGTCTGTGGACATGCAATGCTCTATTATGACCTGCGAATTCAAAAGCAAGGAAATAAAGTGTAGATAAGCAGTACATTGAGCTCTTGCTATCAAATCAAAGCAGCATCATGGTGCCCTGTCTCTGGTCGTGGCTAATTGCTTTTCGCATCAAATAAGAAAGCACCCCTCAACAGACGGCTGCAGAAGACAGTAAAGGGCTCTTTCTGGTCTTTGGTATGAATAATGGCATCCCTAGGGGGTTGCTTATATAACTGTGTCACATCCTCCTCTAGACAGAAAACAGAGGCAGCAGAAAGATGATCCTCTATTTCCATATTTCTAGCCCAGTAGTGAATGCCTGTGAGGGGATTGTTGCATGAATAAATGCATGTGTTGAGAATTTTTGCTTGATGCTAAAGGATTACTGGCTTCTGACATCTTACCACCAGATGACTTCCTGTTGAGAGTTCCATCATAGAGCACCCATCTTACTGAGACTGACTGCTATTCTTGTGTCTACTGTGCTCTGCCAGTCTCCCAGGTATCAAAAGGCACTGGTTTCAGAGGCCTGATCTCCCTCCAGTGCAATCCTATGTAGAGACATTGAAGTAGTAGACACCCTGTTTAGCTTAAGCCAGACTTTTTTTTTTTTTTTTTTTTTGAGATGGAGTCTCCCTCTGCTGCCCAGGCTGAAGTGCAGTGGCATGATCTCGGCTCACTGCAAGCTCCACCTCCTGGGTTCACACCATTCTCCTACCTCAGCCTCCCCAGTAGCTGGGACTACAGGCACCCACCACCACATCTGGCTAATATTTTGTTTTTTTTAAATAGAGACAGGGTTTCACCGTGTTCGTCAGGATGGTCTTGATCTCCTGATCTCGTGATCCACCCACCTCCACCTCCCAAAGTGCTGGGATTACAGGCGTGAGCCACTGTGCCCAGCCAGCTTAACCCAGTCTTTTTCAATGTCAAGTTAGAGGCTAAAAAAGTGGAATTGCTTCTACTGGGAATACAGGCTCGACCTGGTCCTCTGTGGACTTTGTATTTCTCTGATCCTGTGATGTTTGTTTATTTTCCCTTTTCACTCCTGAGTTCACCTTAACACAGACTTTTGGTTTTTTTTTTCTGTTTTAAATCACATTCCCCGGGATCTACTACCACCCCGCCCCCTGCAAAAAAAAAAAAAAAAAAAAAAAGATCCCTCTTATACTTTGCAATATTTCCCTTTCGTGTAGTTGTTGCTCCAATGTTAGATTTGCCCAGACTTGAATTCTCTATGTAAAAGTCAAGGTCTTCCTGACTTAGACAGTTTCTCTGGGCAGATAAGTCAAGGCAGGAAGTCCTGAATTTGGAGTTAAACAGAATCCTTGGAAACCAGGGATCTGGCTGCATATGGTACTAGCAGGGTGAAAAAATGATGATGAGGGAGAGAAAGGGGAGTTTCAATTCAGTCTGACAGCAGGTTTAGATTTAAACAACGCTGGGATAAAGCTTTAATAAAATTGATACCATGCCCACAAATGGGTGCTATAATGAAATATGTTCAAAGTATCTATTTCTTTCTCTGTGGCTCAGGGTACTGAGCTATAAGAGGCCGGGTCTTTACTTGTAGTTTTGTTACTCATTGTGCAGTATGAGCTGGCAACTGAATAAAGGGTTGAGAGTTGTCAGAGTCACATCTATTCTCCAGAATGTGCAGAATGACAACCTTGGTTTTCATAAAGAAGACATTCTGAAGATATTTCTAGTTGCTTTCATTGAAAACTGTAAAAAGAAACGACTCTAGCAGATAAGGTGAGATGGCTTCTGGGAATAATATCTGCCTCTCAAGATTATGCTTGATTTATGGTTTTGCATTACTGAATTCTAGGGTTCTTCCTTCTACCTCTCTCTAAAAGCCATTTCTTTATCTCCATCCACACTGATAGATGGTTTAAGTTCAAGCAAGAGCCTTTTCTCACAGGGAATATTACAGCAGCCTCCTATCTCACCCATTGCCCTACCAATTCCATGAAACGCTTGGAGCTATCCTTATAAAATACAAAACTGACAGTGTCGAACCCCTAAAGAAACCCTACCATAGTCCCCCATAACCCCTTTTGGGGTGAAGACCACATGCCCCCATCATGGAGCTGAGAAAGTTGATGAGACGCCACTCAGCACAAGGCAAGGTAGGCATTCATGGGAGGCGACACCAGGCCCCGCTGCTCCCCAGCCTTCCCTCTCACTTGTCTGTCTCCTCCTCTGGTCTACGACTTTTTCCTTAATGTGTGTTGGCTTCCTCAGCATCTCTGTGGTTTGTTACTCCTAAAATGTTTTCAATGAGCTCATTTATGTCACCACCATTTATAAACAATTGCTTTATGTCAGGTAATGCTGAAGGCACTGAAGACACAGCCATGAACCAGAGAAGCCACTGCCCTCATGGGGCTCACCTGGACAAGGAAGTTGGGTGTTTTCATGGAAGGCAGCCAAGAAGGCTTTCCTGCTAAGCAGAGATCTGAAAAAGGGGAGGGCATGGGTCTTAAGGGAACAGTGTGGCTGGAGAAGGGAGTTGTGGGGAGAGAGGAATATGGTAAACTCAGAGAGAGAGGTATAGGAGACATGTGGCCAAATATAAGGAGTTTTAATTTTATTCTCAGTAAAACAAACAATTACTGGAGGACTGTAAACAAAGAGGTAACATTGCTTGGGTTTTCCAAGGATTGTGTAGGCTGCTACATGGACAGCAAGTAGACTGAAGGGGATAAGGTAGAAAAAGGAAGGACAATGGGGAGACTATGAGGTGACAGTGGTTATGATATAGGTGGTAAGCAGTTGAATTCCGCGTACATGTAACTGGGTTTGCCTGTAGATTGGATGAGTGGTATAGAGAAAGAGAAGAATTAGGAAACAAGGAAGAATTGTTCTAACATTCTTGACCTGGATAATTCCAATAACCTGAATGGTAAATACTCAGGGAATAGCAAGGGGGAGGAAATATGTATCTTTTCACACTGCTATCAAATGGCCAATTCCCTTCCTTACCTGCCTGCCATCTCTGCCACTTCCACCCCTCTGAGCTACTCTAACTAGAAGTTGTTCATTATCTACAGCTCAACTCTGGGTTCCTGAAGCTTCCACCCACTCATCCCAATTCCAGTCCAGGTACAGAATTTATCTAAGTTACAGTCCATTGTAAGTGGTGATGTCCCCTGTGGAACTTCCCTAAAGGCCATGCCTGACATCCTCAGCCTAGTCATCCCCTTCATACTTTGTCCATCTCAGATACTTCCCTCTGAGCACTTCTAGTTTTTCTATATTCCCATTAAAACTGGTATTCAGGAGGAACAAAAATTACCAGGTGGAGTTGAAAAAAGAATTATAGAAAGACACTCTCATTCTAGAATATTTACTTTTTTTTTTGGATTTTTTTTTTTTCTAGAATATTTACTTTTTTTTTTTTTTCCTTAAAGAAGGATCACACCTTGTCTACATTGCTGCCTGACCCTGTTCATGGTCTTGATCAATCATACCACATCCTCACTTCCACACCCTTCCAGCCAACACAGGCCCTCTTATATACTCCAGGGCAAATCAGGTCCTGTATGACTCCCAGAGGCTTCCCATCAATTCTGTCCTGGCCTAAGTCTCTACTACGTTGTGAACTCCCTGGCCATTCTTGCCTCCTTTCTGTTCTCATCACACAGCTAACCATTGCTTTCCCAAGGCGTGACACCTATCATTCCCTTGGCCTCAAAGCTTTTCCACCAACACCATCCGTGGTTGGTTTAGTCTCATCTTCCGAGTTTGATCTCTGCTATTGCCTCTTCAGAGAAGTACACCTATCCTGACTACTTTATCTTAAGCAGTACCCGGTTACTTCCCACCTGTACCTTCATAGAACCTATACCTATTTGTAATTGCCTTACTGACTTATTAAGTTATTTGTTCATTGGCTACCACTCCACCATAATGTAAGCCCACTAGGACAAAGGAGCATGTTTGTCTTGCTAAGTGCTGTATCATCAACATCATCAGCATCCCCAAGGCCTAGTGCCTAGTAGGGTTGCCATGCTCTACAGGATGAGTGGAGGATTCTGAGGCATGTTAAAGTGTAATTGTAAAGGCCAAAGGCACAGAAAGAAACTGAAAATTCATTTATTTCCAAATAAATTGCTGATCAAATTTTGTGCAAATCCATCTGAAACTTTTTTTTACAAAGCTGCTTTTCTTAAAAGATGAAAATGTACCAAATATGATTGTGAGTATCACTCCTTAAGAACAATATACTAGTAACCATATAATGGTAATCATATTTTCCTATTAATGTATGAATCATTTGTTTATAATATATTATATTTAACATGTGATGATATGCTTAATGGTTGCCTTTTATTATATCATATTTGTGTACCATCATTTAAATACAGTTTATTTTCAGATGCTTAATCTCCCCTCTCCCAATTTGGGAGTTCATAAATAATATTTCATGGAATAAATTTTAACAAATTTTTCTAAGCACCTATTTCTAATTATTTACCTATCATATATACATAAAAGTAGATTCGCTGGGTTATTTTTATTCTTTTACTTATTAATTTATGAGTTTTTTTAATTTTAAGATTAATGACTGCATTAGTCCATTCTCACACTGCTATAAAGAACTACCAGAGACTGGGTAATTAGTAAAGAAAAGAGATTTAAATGGCTCATGGTTCAACAAGTTGTACAGGAAGCATGGCTGGGGAGGTCTCAGGAAGTTTTCAATCACGGCAGAAGGAGGAAGGAGTCACCTCTTACATGGCCAGGCAGGAGGAACAGAGAGTAGGGGGAGGTGCTACACACTTTTAAACAACCAGATTTCCTGAGAACTCACTATCACCAGAACAGCAAGGGGAACTGTCCCCATGATACAATCACCTCCCACCAGGCCCCTACTTCAACACTGGGGATTACAATTCAACATGAGATATGGGCAGGGACACAAACCCAAGCCATATCAAAGACAGATTCTGTATATCTCATGTGTTGTCCTCAGTTTTCTGCTTCTGTGATAAATTTTTAGTGAATTTTTTCCTATATAACTTTTCAATTTTGTTTTGTAAAATCTATTAATTTTTTTCTTAATGGATACTGCTTTTGATGCCATTCTTAGAAGGTTTTCAGAAGCTAATAATTAACATATATTTGCCATTATTTAATTTTGTTAATGCTTTCATCACTTAACTTTGTAATTCTAAAATTATTGTGTATATAGTAGAGTGAGCACTTAAATTATGTTTTCCTCTAGTGGCTTAACAATTGCTTAATTTTAAAAATGGGCAATCTTTTCATCCTGGGCTTAAAAAAATTTCTATCATATATATTACCTAGAAATTTTGTTGAATATCTGGGTTTCCCTTTATTACTTGTTATTATAGTTTTTTATATTGGTTATTATATGTTTTAAAGCATAATGGTCCCAAAGTTTTGCATTTGTTTTATGCTAGTTTCATATAGTTCATTGAAGTTTGCATTAGTCTCTTATTCTTTAATACCTCAAATAGCACTGGATAAAATTCTTTCAAAGAACAGTCTAGCTTAAACACTTATTTCTGAGGTGGGGACAATTTTTATCATTTCCCATCACAGCTAATAATCTTTTTTCCTCTCCTAAGTTTTTTAAAAATAGATCTTGGTAATTTGTATTTTTTAAGAAAATTTTTCATGCACCAAGAATTGTATGTTATCAAGCTTGAAATGACATATTCAGTTCCATAGTTCCATTGGAATTATTTCACTTATTCTTACATCTGTGGATATATTCTATTTTATATATATAATGTTATATATTTTGAAGTTTTTATTTTTGTCGTTTTTTAGTACTACTAGAGACATATCCCTATTATTGTTCTTTTCTAAGAATCAGGTCTCGGAATTCTCAATTTTCATCTTATTCTAATTTATTAAGTCTTGTCTTTATTTTCATTATGTTTCCTATGTTTTTCTAGGAAGTTTTTATTGTGACTTTCTTGTTTCTGGAATCAAACATTTGTTTCATTAGTTTCTTATTTAGTAATACTAAATAATTAAGCATGTGAATTTTTTGAATATAGCTTTGTGTGAGGTAATGTTTTAGCTACAGTGCTAGCTTGATACTAACTGTAAAAAAATATTTAAAGATAATTTTGTTCTCTGCTTTAATCAAGAGTAAAAAATGTTTGGAGCTTTTTGGTTAATTTTCTGTTATTTAGTTTTAAATATGTTAATTGTCTTTATACTTATAATAAGTGTTTATTTTATCAAAATATGTTATTTAGTATTAAGTATTTGGTTTATTTGCATTATAATTTGTCAATTGTGACAGAATTTCTACTCCTGAGTTAGTGAGATTCTTTTTTAGTATTGGTTATGATTTACCTGTGTAAATATACTGTTGGCATCAAAAATGTCTTTTCTATAAGTGTATATTTGATATACATGTATTAATGAAACACTAATTAATGAAGTCCTCCATATAATTTAAAGAAACTGTTCTCTTCTCCATGTGTCAAAGACAGAAATTTGTTTTGGACTCTCACTATAACTATGTTATTATCAATTTCCCTTTCATCTTCTAATAGTTTTAAAAATATTATTCAGTGATTTATTATTCAGTTCATAAATGTTGTATCTCTGTTGTGAATTATTCCTGTTAAAATATGAAGTACACTCAGTATACGTGTAGACCTTTGCCCGTACATTCTCATTTATCTGATGTTAATCTTGCTACATCTGCTTTCTGCATTCCATTTGCCTGATCTACTTCTGTTCTTCCCTTCTGAAGTTTCTGTTTCAAGTCTGTCTGCAAATAGCTTTTATTCTGGTTTACGTTCGTGTTTTGAACATGTGTGAGACACCACCTTTAATAATTTGCATTATTTCTATAGCTTAAATGCTTTGGTTTGCTTCAATTCTCTAGTAATCCCTTGCTGTATTTTTCTTCTTCTTTTAGTTCTTGATTTTTTTTTTTTCTCAACTGCTTTGGAAGTAGTAGCTTTCATAGGTAAATTAATAACTTTGTTGAGGTATTTCTGAGAGATGAAACCAGCTGGGCTTCTGGGTTGGCTGGGGACTGGGAGAACTTTTCTGTCTAGCTAAAGGTTTGTAAAAGCACCAATCAGCACTCCGTAAAAACACACCAATCAGTGCTCTGTGTCTAGCTAAAGGTTTGTAAACACACCAATCAGCACTCTATAAAAATGCACCAATCAGTGCTCTGTGTCTAGCTAAAAGTTTGTAAACACACCAATCAACACTCTGTAAAAACGGACCAATCAGCACTCTGTAAAATGGACCAATCAGCAGGGCATGGGCAGGGCCAAATAAGGGAATAAAAGCTGGCCACCTGAGCCAGCCTGGCAACTTTCTGGAGTCACTTTCCACAGTGTGGAGGTGTTGTTCTTTCACTCTTCTCAATAAATTATGCTGCTGCTCACTCTTTGGGTCCAGGCTACCTTTATGAGCTGTACCACTCACCACGAAGGTCTGCAACCTCACTCCTGAAGACAGCGAGACCACGAACCCACCAGGAGGAACAAACAACTCCAGACACGCCACCTTTAAGAGCTGTAACACTCACTGAGAAGGTCTGCAGCTTTACCCCTGAAGCCAGCGAGACCACGGACCCAGCGGGAGGAACAAACAACTCTGGACCAGCCACCTTTAAGAGCTGTAATACTCACTGCAAAGGTCTGCAGCTTCACTCCTGAAGTCAGCAAGACCACAAACCCACCAGAAGGAAGAAACTCTGGACACGTCTGAACATCTGAAGGAACAAACTCCGGACACACCATGTTCGAGAACTCTAACACTCACCACGAGGGTCCATGGCTTCATTCTTGAAGTCAGTGAGACCAAGAACCCACCAGAAGGAACCAATTCTGGACACGTTTCATCCAATTAAATAAAAATCAGTTTGATCCAGTAGGTGAGTAGATGTCATGGTCTGGGAATGTGAAAAAGGCCTGGGTCTTTCCCTTTAGAAACTCTCTTGTTACATAATAGTCACTACAAATACCCCCTGCAGTATCAAGGGAATAATGGCCACGCTCAACTTCACTTACTTTACCTTCCTTCTGCCAACTCTGTTTTCTCTTGTGTACCAGATGATACAATATTGAAGCAGCTATGTCTAGGGTATATCCCTGGGGTTTGTTGTTGTGCACCAGAAAAACGTAGGACAGGGACACATAAGAGTTTAGGAGCTGAGGTTTGGTGAAGAGAAGAGAAGGAGAAATAGCTTCCTCTATAGAGGAAGGGGTCTCCCAGTGGAAAATACCAGCTGGCAGCCAGTGTGCCGAAATTTATAGTCCACTTTGAGGAGGCAGTCTAATTCACATAGGGCTCAGAGATTGGTTGGATCAGTTACGACGTTTACATAATGGAGCCACCATTTTGAAAATGTCTAGTCCTTAATTCCTGTCTGCATTCAAGGTGCAAACTCCCAGCTTGCTTGTCTATGTCTGCAGCTCACCTTTACAGGCTGCTCTTTCTTAGAAAATGATGTGGGGCTGCTTTTCATTAAAAAGAAAAACCTTACCAAGGACTCCCATCACTTGCTAGCTGCCTAAGTGATTTCTTCTTGACTCCTATATCAATATATCATTATTATTTTAATCTGATATTTAAAAAATTAAATCTATACAAAAGTTTTAAGCATAGTAAAATGGACATACAGATACTCGTTTCTTCGATTGGCCGAACAGTATTTTTACATTTGCGCTCTGTGTGTGTGTGTGTGTGTGTGTGTGTGAATAATCATTTGATAATAAGAGATAATTACAATGACCATTCATTCCTAAATTCCTTGCACAAGTTTCTCAAGAATAAAGATATTATTTTATACAACCACAGTGCAATGATCAAATAGTGGAAATATAATATTGGTAAATTATTCTTACCTAATATACAGCCAATATATGAATGTTGCTAATTTTTCCAATAATGTCTCTTAGCAGAAAATAAATTTTTTTCTAATAGGCACCACCGTAGCCAACTGATTGAAGCTAACATTATCACTGTTGGGACAAAACCATATCACATCCCTCTTGATAGGATATACTGTGAAAGATGCAACATCACTTTGATGATATCCTGCCAAAAATGCATAACCTGAACCTAATCATGAGGAAACATCAGAAAAACCAAGTTGAGTGAAATTCTACAAAATAATTGGTCTATACTCTTCAAATATGTCAAAGGTAAGAAACATGAAGAAACTATGAAGAACTAATCCAGATTAAAGAAGATTTAAAGGACCAGACAATTAAGTACATAGCATAAGTCTGAATGGGGTTGGAATAAAAGAACTCTAAAGCAGAGGTTGGCAAATTAGTTCTGTAAAGAGCCAGATAGCAAATATTTTAGGCTGTGTGGACCATATGGTCCATGTTGCAACTTTTCAACTCTGTGATTATAGTGTGAAAGCAGCCATAGACAACAGGTAAACAAATGGGTTTGGTTTTGTTCCAATAAAACCTTATTTGAAAACAGATGGTGGGTGGGCCACAGTTTGTAGACCCTTGCTTTAAAGAGCATTATTGGGACAAGTGACAAAATTCAAAATGGACAGAGGATTAGATAATGGTTTTTGCTTTATCAGTGTTACACTTCCTAGTATTGGAGCGAGGGGATAAGATGACCAATTAGATGCAGCCAGGAAGTGTCACTTCCACTAAGAGAGACAAAGTTATCTAGTAACCTATCATAATTTGGGCAGATGTTTGGAGATAAAACACTGAGAGTGGATAGAGACGCAAAGCTGAAGCCCAGGCTGAAGAGAGAGGAAACTGAGAATCCTGTGCAGGGTGCCTGAATGCCAGGGCTACTTCCTGGCCCATACGGGCTCCCAGGGAAGGGGGGAGTGAGGAAATTGAGGGGTGGCACATTCTCTCTGCATACGTAAGAGACCCTAGCCACAGAGGACCCTGAATCTACCATAGATGTGTGACCTGGTAAAAGGATCTCCCCAGGGAGCAGGCAGAGGCAGGCCTTTGGATGGCGTGGAACCCAGGATCTTTTGTGTGCTAGACAGATCCAGAGGAAAGAGGCAATAGACGCCCAATCTTCAGGGCTCCCCATTCCCCTCCAGGGAATGTGGGCCTCAGCTGACCTCTGATGCAGGAAAGAGCAAGGCCAACTTCCCATAGGACTGAGGAGCATCTGTTCTGCAAGCCCTCCTGCCCACTGGCTCCTCCCAGGGTCCATGCCAAGCTTCCCTGTAGAAATGGGTGAACAGCACAGCCCCTGCAGTCAAGCCTGAGTGTGTTGCTGCACCTGGGTACCTTCCCAGTGACCCACGAGCACATTGAATCCCCCAGCATAGCCAGAACCTAAACTTGAGCAATGGAATGTCCAGGAGTCCCTGAAGGCAGCAGTGTACAGCTTGGAAGTGTAGAGTTGAGATCTGTGGCTGGCAATCAAGTAGGGGAGGAGCTCCCATCTTCAGAGCACTTAGAGGGATTAAATGCATGGGTCCCTGGGCCAGGACAGGAGCAGGGTGGGCCTCCTTCCACAGGACCTGTCCAGAGAAGATGTAGTATATCTCTTTGCCACAGCTTCTGCCCCAAGGCGGCCCTGCAGCCCAAAGCACCTAACAAAAAAAATATGAGTGCAGCGTCAGTGATAGGACGAACAGACCTGGATGAAGGGGCCATCTCCCTTTCCCCGTCCACTGCAGCACATGCCTGCGAACACAAGGAAGTACAAAAGAGCCCCGTGACTGTGTATTAACCTAGATACAGGTTAATATACCAGTAAATGTTACCCTTAATTACCATTTACTCTATCAGAGCCAAAACTATAATACCAAAAATTATCCCACTAATAACATACACCTATGAAACCAAGTGCAAGAATTCACCTACACATAAAGATTCTATACAGAGCCATAGCCCTCTGAAAGCATCCAGAAGTGAAGCCAACTAACTATACTCAAATTACACCATAATTAAAGGAATATCAACCCTTCCAGATGAGAAAGAATCAGCACAAGAACTGTGGCAGTCCAAAAAGCCAGAGTGTCCCCTTACCTCTAAATGATCACACAAGCTCCAAAACAATGGTTCTTTACTAGTCTGAAATGACTGAAATAACAGACGTAGAAGCCAAAATGTGATTGCAAGAAAAGTCATTGAGATTCAGGAGAAAGTTGAAACCCAATCCAAGGAATCAAAAGGATCCAGTGAAATGATCCAGGAACTGAAAGATAAAATAGCTGAAAAATGAAATTTTAACAAGGAACCAAATTGGACTTGTAGAGATGAAAAAATCCCTACAAGATTTTCATAATACAATCAGAAGTATTAGTAACAGAATAAACCAAGCAGAGGAAATAATCTCAGAGCTCGAGTACTGATTCTTTGCCTCAACTCAGTCAGACAAAAATAAAGAAAAAATAATTAAGAACAATGAAAGAAAATGCCAAGAAATGCAGAATTATGTAAAGAGACCAAATCTATGACTCATTGGCATTCCTGTGAGAGATAGAGAAATAATGAGCAACTTGGAAAAGATATTTGAGGATATAGTACCCCAAAATTTCTACTCTCGCTAGAGATGTTGGCATGCAATCCAACAAATACAGAAAACCCTAGCTAGATACTATACAAGATGACCATCCCCGAGGCACATAGTCATCACATTCACCAAGATCAATGCAAAAGAAAAAAAATCATAAAGACAACTGGAGAAAAGGGTTAAGTCACGTACAGAGAGAACACAATCAGGCTAGCAGCAGATCTCTCAGCAGCTCTCTCTGCAGAAATCTTACAAGCCAGAAGAGATTGGGAGCCTATTTTCAGTGTCCTTAAAGAAAAGAAATTCCAACCAAGAATTTTATATTTTGCCAAACTAAGCTTCATAAGTGAAGAAGAAATAAAACCTTGTTTTGAGAAGCAAATGTTGAGGGAGTACATTTCAACTAGACCAGCCTTACAAGAAGTCCTTAAGGAAGTGGCTAAACATGAAATCAAAAGAATGACACCTGCTTCCATAAAGTCACACCTAAGCTCATAGCCCACAGGGACTATAAAGCAACTATGCAATCAAGTCTATATAACAACCAGCTAACAACATGATGACAAAATCAAAAACATACTTATCCATACTAACTTTGAATGTAAATGAACTAAATGCCTCACTTAAAACACAGAGTGGCAGCCTGAATATAAAAACAAAACCCCATCTAGAGAACACTCCGCTCAACAATCACAGAATATACACTCTTCTAATCTACACACTGAACATATTCTAGATTCAATTACATGTTCAGTCATAAAGCAAGTATCAATAAATTTAAAAAATTATACCAAGCACTCTCTTGGACCACAGTGCAATAAAAATAGAAATCAATGTGGAGACAATGCCTCAAAACTACAGAAATACATGGAAATTAACAAGTTTCTCCTGAATAACTCCAAAGTGAACATTAAATTAAGCAAAAATAAAAAATGTTTGAAATTAATAAAAATAGGGACACTACTTGCCAAAATCTCTGAGATGCAGTCAAAATAGTGTTAAGTGGAATGTTTATAGCCCCAAATGCTTTCATCAGGAAGTTAGGAAGATCTCAAATTAACAATCTAACTTTTTACCTGATGTATCTAGGAAAAACAAAAGAACAAGCCAACTCCAAAACCAGCAGCAGAAGAGAAATAACTAAAATTAGAGAAGAACTTAATGAAATTGAGGTGTAAAAATCTATATAAAAAATCAATGAAACCAAGAGTTGATTCCTCCAAAAAAAAAAAAAAAAAAACTGATAGACCCCCCAGCTAAATTAGCAAAGCAAAAAAAGAAAAGACCCAAATAAATACAATTAGAAATGACAAAGATGACATTACAACTGACCTGACAGAAATAAAAAAGGTCCTCCAAGAATTCTGTGAACAACCCTATGCACACAAGGTGGTAAATCTAGAGGAAATGGAAACACACACTCTCCCAAGATTGAATCAGGAAGAGACTGAAACTCTGAATAAACCAATATCAAGCTCTGAAACTGAATCAGTAATTTAAAAATTCTACCAACCAAATGAAGCATTAGACTAAGTGGATTCATAGCCAAATTTTACCAGTCATACAAAGAAGAATTGATACCAATCCTGATGAAGCCATTCCAAAAAACAAAAAAAAAAAAAAAAAAAAAAAAAAAAAGAAGGAGAATCTCCTCCCTAACTCAATCTATTAACCAGCATTAGTCTAATACCAAAATCAGGCAGAGAGACATAACAAAGAAAGAAAACTTCAGGCTAATATCCCCAGTGAACATACACACAAAAACCTCAACAAACTGCTAGCAAATCAAACCCAGCAGCACATCAAAAAGTTAATTCACCATGATCAAGCAGGCTTTATTCTTGGGTGCAAGATTGGTTCAACATACACAAATTAATAAATGTGATTCACTACATAAACAGAATTAAAAGCAAAAACAATATGATCACCTCAGTAGATTCAGGAAAGGCTCTTGATAAAATCCAACATACCTCAAAATAATAAAAGCCATCTATGACAATTCCACAGCCAACATCACAGTGAATGGGCAAAAGCTGAAACCATTCCCCTTGAGAATGGGAATAATGCATGGATGCCTACTCTCACCACTTCTTTTCAACATAGTACTGGAAGTCCCAACCAGAGAAATCATAGAAGAGAAAGAAATAAAAGGCATCTGATATAGTTTGGCTGTGTCCCCACCCAAATCTCAACTTGAATTGTATCTCCCAGAATTCCCACATGTTGTGGGAGGGACCCAGTGAGAGTTAAATGAATCATGGAGGCTGGTCTTTCCTATGCTATTCTTGTGATAGTGACTAAGTCTCATAAGATCTGATGGTTTTTTCAGGGGTTTCTGCTTTTCCTTCTTCCTCATTTTTCTTTTGCCACCACCATGTAAGAAGTACCTTTTGCCTCCCACCATGATTCTGAGGCCTCCTCTGCCATGTGGAACTGTAAGGCCAATTAAATCTCTTTTTCTTCCCAGTCTTGGTATTAGTCAGCATGAAAACTGACTAATGTAGTCCATTGGTACCAGTAGAGTGGGGCGTTGCTGAAAAGATATCTGAAAATGTGGAAGCTACTTTGGAACTGGGTAACAGGCAGAGGTTGGAACAGTTTGGAGGGCTCAGAAGAAGACAGGAAAATGTGGGAAAGTTTGGAACCTCCTAGATACTTGTTGAATGGCTTTGACAAAAATGCTGATAGTGATATGACCAATAAGGTCCAGACTGAGGTGGTCTCAGATGGAAATGAGAAACTTGTTGAGAACTGGAGCAAACGTAACTCTTGTTATGTTTTAGCAAAGAGACTAGTGGCATTTTGCACCTGATCTAGAGATTTGTGGAACTTTGAACTTGAGAGAGATGGTTTAGGGTATCTGGCGGAAGACATTTCTAAGCAGAAAAGCATTCAAAATATGACTTGGGTGCAGTCAAAAGCATTCCATTTTAAAAGAGAAACAGAGCATAAACACTCAGAACATTTGCAACCTGATGATGCAGTAGAAAAGAAAAACCCATTTTTTGAGGAGAAATTCAAGCCAGCTGCAGAAATTTGAATAAGTAGCAAGGAAACTAATGTTAGTCCCCAAGATCATGGGAAAAATGTCTCCAGACCATGTCAGAGACCTTCACAGTAGCCCCTCCCATCACAGGCCCAAAGACCCAGGAGGAAAATGTGGTTTCCTGGGCTAGGCCTAGGGTCCTAGGGACTTGATGCCCTGTGTCCCAGCTGCTCCAGCTGTGGCTGAAAGGGGCCAACATAGAGCTCAGGTTGTGGCTTCAGGGGGTGTAATCCCCAAGCCTTGGCAGCTGCCACGTGGTGTTGAGCCTGTGGGTGCACAGAAGTCAAGAATTGAGGTTTGGGAACCTCTCCCTAGATTTTAGAAGATGTATGGAAACACTTGGATGCCCAGGCAGAAGTTTGCTGAAGGGGCAAGTCTGTCATGAAGAACCTCTTCTAGGGCAGTGTGGAAGGAAAACGTGGAGTCAGAGCCCCCACACAGAGTCCCTACTGGAGCACTGCCTAATGGAGCTGTGAAAAAAGGGCCACCATCCTCCAGACTCCAGCTTGCCCCTGCATCTGCACCTGGAAAAGCCGCAGATACTCAATGCCAGCCCATGAAAGCAGCCAGGAGGGAGGCTGTACCCTGCAAGGCCATGAGGCGGAGCTGCCCAAGACCATGGGAACCCACCTTTTGCATCAGCATGACCTGAATGTAAGACCTGGAGTCAAAGGAGATCATTTTGGAGCTTTAAAATTTGACGGCCTTGCTGGATTGTGGACTTGCATGGGCCCTGTAACCCCTTTGTTTTGGCCAATTTCTCCCATTTTGAATGGCTGTATTTACCCAATACCTGTACCTCCTTGTATCTAGAAAGTAACTATCTTGCTTTTGATTTTACAGGCTCATAAGTGGAAGAGACTTGCCTTGTCTCAGATGAGAATTTGGTCTGTGGACCTTGGGTTAATGCTGAAATAAGTTAAGACTTTGGGGGACTGTTGGAAAGGCATGATTGGTTTTGAAATGTGAGGACATGAGACTTGGAGGGAGTGGGGTGGAATGATATGGTTTGGCTGTGTCCCCACCCAAATCTCAACTTGAATTGTGTCTCCCAGAATTCTCTCGTGGTGTGGGAGGGACCCAGGGGGAGGTAATTGAATCATGGGGGGCCAGTCTTTTCCGTCCTTTTCTCTTGATAGTGAATAAGTCTCATGAAATCTGATGGGTTTATCAGTTTCTGCTTTTGCTTCTTCCTCATTTTTCGCTTGCTCCCACCATGTAAGAAGTGCCTTTCATCTTCCACTATGATTCTGAGGCCACCTCAGCCATGTGGAACTGTAAGCCCAATTAAACCTCTTTTTTTTCCCAGTCTTTGGTGTGTCTTTATCAGCAGCATGAAAATGGACTAATACAGCATCCAACTAGGAAAAAAAGGAGTCAAACTATCTCTTTGGTGATAATGTGATTCTACACTTATAAAAATCTTAAGACTCTGTCAAAAGGCTATAGGAACTGTTAAACAATTTTATTACAGTAAGGTTACAGAACAAAAAAAATCAATGTACAAAAATCAGTAACATTTCTATACACCAATAACATCCAGGCTGAGAGTAAAATCAAGAACACAATCCCATTTACAGTAGCCACAAATAAAATGAAATACCTTGGAGTACAACTAACCGAGGAGGTAAAAGATCTCTACAACGAGAACTACAAAGCACTGTTGGAAGAAATCTGAGAGGACACAAATAAATAAAATAACATTCCATGCTCATTAATTGGAAGAATCAATATCATTAAAATGACCCTACTGCCCAAAGCAATTTGCAAATTCAAAGCTATCACTATCTAACTGCCAACAACATTCTTCACATAATTAGAAAAAAAAACTATTTTAAAATTCATGTGGAACAAAAAAAGAGGACAAATAGCCAAATAAATCCAGAGTGAAAAAAAAACAAAGCCAGAGGCATCACATTACCTGATTTCAAACTATACGATAAGGCCATAGTAACCAAAACAGCACAGTACTGGTACAAAAACAGTCAAATAGACAACTAGAACAGCATACTACATTCAGAAATAAAGCCGTACACCAACAACAATCTGATCTTTGACAAGGCCAATGAAAACAAGAGATGGAGAAAGTACTTCCTATTCAATAAATGGAGCTAAGATAACTGGCTAGCCATTATGCAGAAGAATAAAACAAGATGCTTACCTTTCACCATATACAAAAATTAACTCAAGATGGATAAAAGATTTAAATATGAGACCTCAAACTGTAAAAATCCTAGAAGAAAATTCAGGAAATTCACTTCTCAACATTGGCCTTAGCAAAGAATGTATGACAAAGCTCCCAAAAGCAATTGAAACAAACAAACAAAAAATTGACAAGTGAGACCTAATTAAACTAAGAGCTTTTGCACAGCAAAAGAAACCATCAACAGAATAAACAGACAACCTACACAATAGGAGAATATATTCACAAACTATGTATCTGATAAAGGTCTAATATCCAGAATCTAAGAGAAATTGAAGTAAATCAACAAGTAAAAAATGACCTCTTTAAAAAGTGGGCAAAAGACGTGAACAGACACTTTTCAAAAGAAGACATACAAGTTGCCAACAAATATATGAAAAAAATGCTCATCATCACTAATCATTAGAGAAATGCAAAATGAGATACCATCTCACACCAGTCAGAATGGCCATTATTAAAGAGTCAAAACAATAGATGCTAGCAAGGTTGCAGACAAAAGGGAACTCTTATACACTGTAGAAATGTAAATTAGTTCAACCTCTGTGAAAAGCAGTTTAAAGATTTCTCAGAGAGCTTAAACAGAGCTATCATTGGACCCAGCAATCCCATTACTGGGTATATATCCAAAAGAAAGTAAACCATTAAACCGAAAAGACACATACACTCATATGTTCATCACAGCTCTATTCACAATAGCAAAGACATGGAATCAATCTAGGTGCCTATCAATGGTGGAGTAGATAAAGAAAATGTGGTACATATATACCATAGAACACTATGCAGTCATAAACAAGAATAAAATCATGTTCTTTATAGCAACATGGATGGAACTGGAGGCCATAATCCTAAATAAATTAATGAAGGAGCAGAAAAACAATTACCACATGTTTCACTTATAAGTGGGAGCTAAACATTGAGCACTCAAGGACATAAACATGGGAACAACAGACACTGCTGACTACTGGGCAAGGAGTGTGGGTTGAAAGACTACCTACTGGGTACTAGGCACAATACCTGGGTCCAATATACTCATGAAAAAATCGTAAACATGTACCTCCTGTATCTAAAATAAATGCTGATATTAAATAAATCAGCAAATTTCATAATATTGATAACAGTATGATAATAATAATGCAGAGAATGTCCTTCCTAAGAGATTACACACACACACACATACACAGAGATCTAGAGGGAAAATTATAGATAAATAGATGGATAAGTAGATTGATATGGTTTGGCCATGTCCCCATCCAAAGCTCATCTTGAATTGTAGTTGCCATAATCTCCACATGTCATGGTAAGGACCTGGTGAAAGCTAATTGAATCATGGGGGCAGTTACCCCCATGCTGCTATTCTTGTGATAGTGAGTGAATTTTCGAGATTCGATGGTTTTATAAGTGGGTTTTCCCCCTTTGTTTGGCACTTCTCCTTCCTGCATCATGTTAAGAATGACATGTATGCTTCCCCTTCTGCCCTGATTGTAAGTTTCCTGAGGTTTCCCCCAGCCATGTGGAATTGTGAGTCAATTACACCTCTTTTCTTTATAAATTACTCAGTCTCAGGCAGTTTAAATATGTGTCAGAACAAACAAATACATGTAATGACAGCTTGGTAGATAGATAATCTTACATATATCTTTATCTAATCTGTATCTTTTCTTTTGCTAATCAAGGCTGTAACTCAGGGCCATGGGTTTCATGCAGTCTCCTTTAATTGGGAACAGTTTCTCCTCTTTGCTTTGTCTTTCATGATTTTGACACTTTTGAAGAGTCGAGCTATGTGTTTTTGTCAATTTGTGTTTGTCTCATGATTACACCCAGGCGATGCACTTCTGGTAGCACTACTGTAAAAGTGATTATCTGTCCTACTCAGAAAATTCCATCAGGAGGCACATGGTGCATATTTATTTTATTGTTGGTGAGGTTTACATCCATCGCCTGGCAAACGTGGATTTTCCAGGCTTCTCCATTGTAAAGAAAACTTGGTTCATCATTCTTAATTTACTGTTTCCAGATTTCTTCAAACCACCTTCACAGTGATATCCAACATGTTCCTCTGTTCATAGAAGCCATCATCTTTTGCATTTTATACACTTACACAAAAGAACCATTTGCATTGTATTGGTGACCTTAAAACTCAATCAGTCCTGGTGAAATCTTCTTTTGAGAGTCTGTATTTGTTTCTGCCACATTAAAAATAATTTTCATTATATCTGCAATACAGAGTCTGGGCATCTTAATCATGTGGGTGAGCCCCTTGCAGAGACTCAGTGTGTTTAAGAACATACTCTTCTATTTAAGGTTGTTGGGCAAACACCAAGTAACTATCACAGCTGTGAGGTGGCAACCTTGATTCATGGGTCTTTCAAAGCTTCTATGATTTGCATTACTATAGGTAGAAGGTTTTATTAAAAGTTATACATTATCATAATCCAGATTTAAGAAAAATAAATATGGGTTTTAATATATTAATGTTCTAGCTACACAGCTAATTAAACATTCAGAAAATCAAAAATACTAAGCTTAAGATTTGAATGTTTCAAATGATTTTTAGGACTGGAAAATAACAGGTTTGGTTATTAATGTGGCTACCAAACTGATTTCCTTTGCTTTAGCTGCACACCTCAGAGAGCACTGAGGAGGAAGCCAGGATCCAGGGACTTTCATTTAGGGAGATATCTTCAGGCATGTAGATCATCAGATCCACTTTAACAATGGGATATCCCCCCATGGTGATGGGCATATGACAGATTACACGTGAAATGAATAAATGAGTAAGTGAAGAAAAGAGGAGAAAGAGTGGATGTCCTAAATCTAAACAGAGTAATAGGATTAGCAGTGTGGACACAGCCTTTGGGAGGAATGAGGCAATATGACAGGCCTATCTGTGATCAAAAATGCCAGGCACCTTGCAAACTCGTGAATTAAGAGAATTCTCAAGCTTGACACATTAGAGCTGAAATAGGAAATCATTCAGGCTTCCTTCCTCTTGATGGATGGAGCCTTGTAGTACATTTTGGCTTTGAAAACAAATATACCCAGAAGAATGAAAGGGAGGTAACTGCTGGAAGAGAGTAAATTCAGAAGCCACTGTTCTCCCAATTATCTTTGGAAAACATAAAGATTTATTGAAAGATGTTTATTCAGGATGATCAATGGTTTCCTATACAGTTCTGGGTACCCAGCAGAAAATTTTCATTTTATACGGTGAGTGGAAAACATCAATTTATCTTTCTTTCCAGAGGCTACAGTTGACTGGGGGTGCAGAGAGCGAGCACACCTAACTTGGCCTCCTCCATCACTATCTTCCTGGAAATGGTTCAATAAATTTACCTTAGGAAAATATCCAGCAGTGCATTTGCTTCCTATAAGAAATTTTGATGGTCCTCCTGTAGGACTCGGGCTGGCAGAACAGATTTGGACAGAAAGGATGGTGAGGGGGATGGAAAGCTCCTGAGTAACAGCCACAGCCCACATTTGCTCCTCAGGCTGAGATCTATGGAGCAAAGTCACTGTGCAGCAAAAGGTAATGTGAGTGCCCAGAGCACTCAGCAACAGCCAGGGGACCAAAGCTTCAAACCAGAGCTGAGTTGTCAGACAGAGGGAGGATGAAGTGTGGTTCTTCCTTTTGCTTTCATTGGCCAGGCATATATTGAGTGGCATTTATCACAAGAGCTCTGCTCATTCCCAAAACACCCACTCCATTCCCTACAGCCCACAGCGGCCCAACACAAGTTTAGGTAGCAATTCTCACTGTGGGTCCAGCGGGAGGCAGAGACTTTTGGCAAGAAAAGATGGTAGCAAATGGAAGAGATTTTTCAGCAAAATGCTTTCTGATGTTTGTAGAGATTCCACCTCCCCAGGGAGCCTGCCCCTCTTCCCTATTCCTGTCTATCCATCTGCCTTAACAATCTGTTCCTCAGAGACCCCACGGCTCTGTGAAAGCTGACCTGGGTAACCGTAGCCATTGCCATGTAAGTGATCTGCTTCTAACCCAATTTTCCATCTGAGTTAACAAGATGAAGTGAGTTGAAGCAATTGGACTTTGATTCCCAGTGAGCCCGTAACAGTCTACCTTTAGAAAAGAAGTCATCTTTCTCCTCCCCAAGTTGTTCATGACAGCCACTATGTCCCTGAGCCTTTGAGTTGCACTTAGATATGGTCTCAATTAATATTTACTTAAGCACCAGATGGATATTTTCCAGCCCATACCAGCAGGCAGGTCATGTGGAAGAGTTCCTAACCCCTCCAAAGTCAGGCATCATTAATCCTTCGATAATCAGTCAATCGAGCAATCGATCTACTTTTGCCAATTAATAAAATAAAATTTCTAAAGGGCATGCATGCTTTTCCCCCCAATCACTCGTTTTAGCATTCCTGTCACCATGAACCATCTGACAGCTTTTAATTATTTTTTTTTAAGAAAAGCTTGAAGAGGAAGGCATTAGAACCTTCTGAGAATCTTTCTTACTCATTGCCTGAGATAGGTTATGTTCTTGCCTCTTATCCTGTTCTTTCTTTTAAAAAATTCATTTCCTTTTTTAAAAGCAGCAAAACTATCTATAATCTGATGCATTAAAATAGCTTTCCCATTACTAATGAAACCAATTTTTAGAACTAGCATTCAATTTGGCAGTTTTAATTATGGACATATTTCCAAATCTGATGAGAGTACCCAAGATATATTGGACTGTGGCTTTATGTTTTATTCCAGGAAGAAAAAAAATTCCACTCTCAGTTGCCCAAATTTCTTGCTTAGCATTATGACAATCACAAGCATTGGATTGGTGAAGGACATGGATAATTCAGACAGATGGAGACTCTGCCTTAAAGGACTTAGAGGCGGAGAATGACAAAGGCATGGCTTCAGATAAGCAGTGGCTGAGGACAGCAGGGTCGGGGTGCTGAGCATTCTGTAGAGAGGAAAGAATGGGAAATAAGCCTGAGCCTCAGGGAGGCTGGGAACCACAGGTGGGGGTGGCTCTGTGGAGGATTTGTTTTAAACCATTCCTCCCAATCCAACTCTGAGTGTGTGACATTAGCAGAAATAGAGATCATGTGGCATTTGAGGAACATTTCAGTTTTTCTGCCTGCTTAGACCACACTATGCAAGAGAGAATTTATTAGCTCACAAAACAGAATTTATTGGGGCATAATATACTGTATTAGGCCATTCTTGCATTGTTATAAAGCAATACCTCAGACTGGGTAATTTATAGGTAAAAAGGTTTAATTGGCTCGCCATTCTGCAGGCGATACAGGAAGCAAAATGGCTTCTGCTTCTGAGGAGGCCTCAGGGTGCTTCCAATCATGGTGGAAGGTAAAGGGAGAGCTAGTACATCACACGGCAAAAGCAGGAGCAGAGAGAGCATGGAGGCGGAGGTGCCACACACTTTCAAATGGCGAGACCTCATGAGAGCTCACTCACTACAGTGAAGACAGCACCAAGCCATGAGGGGTCCATGTTCATGACTCAAACACCTTCCATCAGGCCCCACCTCCAGCATTGGGGATTACATTTCAACATGAAATGTGGGTAGGAACAAATATCCAAACCATATTATATTTGAATCCAGTTTTCCATGTATGATTAGATCAACTTTTAGGAAATGCCCAACCTGAGGAGCTGTGTATGGGAAACAAGAAATGCAAAGCACTGAACCCAATGCCCTGCATAGAGCAGAGGCTTAATATATATTTCTTAAATGAATAAAATAATAAATTGATGAATGGATATAAGTTTATTCTCCTTCCACCTTCTGATTTCTGCAAGGTCTATGATTTGGAGACCAGTTGAGGATCCTAAGTGATCTTATTTATCTGGGTAATCACTCCAGGGCCGAAAGTAGGTCTGAAATATCAGCCTCACCCAGCCAAGTACTAACTTATAGCAAACTAGTGGGAATAAAAAGCAGGGATAGTAACTGACATTGGTTCAGAGTGCACTGTCTGCCTGATGCATTTCCAAATGCATACATGTACTAACCTGTAATCATCACAATGATCCTATTAACATAATAGAGACACAATCATTAATTCCACTGACAGATGAGAAAAATGAAGTTCACAAAAATTAAATAATTTGCTCAAAGACACTCTGCTTGTAAGGGGCAGAGCCAGGAGTTGAACTCAGGCAGTTTGGCTCAGAGCCTAAATTCCTAACTTCTGTGAAGCTCTGCCTCTCCAGGCAGGATGAGCTCCTGAGAATCCTTCAACTGGAGGATGTGGGACTGACCCCAGTGATAAAAACTGCAGTCCAAATACTATAATCAAATGAAAGCTGGTCTTGAGGAAGAACATGAAAATGATCATCCCCAGGCAATGGATGACTCTAGTGAAAGAAGGTGGTTTGTGGTAAAGGTGATCCATTCAGTTTAGCAGAAAATCCCTGGATGAGACTGTATTTGAGGAGACAAGGACTTCCCCTAGTAAGAGCAATGTGGTAGTGACTAGGAAGGATGTTAGGACATGAGAAAACTGAGGAGAGCCAGAGAACAAAGCAGTAAGTGAGATAAGAGGACAAATATATTGCACTGTGGACATGTGGTGGGGATTAGTGAAAGTCTACAATCTATCAATAAATTGTGATTCAGGGTTAGGGTAGCAAGGCTAATCTAGTCTCTTTCTGCAAATGGCCTGGCTTGCTGAAATGTAGCCAGGTTTTCTCAGGGTCTGGATGGCCTGACCGAGAAAGTTTCAGGCCTCAAGAACTCGAAGAATGTGATTGCAGAGGTCAGAAGCCAACACAAGTATGCAAAGGTAGGCACAAAAGCTAACTATCTAAGCCAGGCACGGTGGCTAACGCCTGTAATCCCAGCACTTTGGGAGGCTGAGGCGGGTGGATCACTAGGTCAGGAGATTAGGACCATCCTGGCTAACATGGTGAAATGCCATCTCTATTAAAATACAAAAATAAAAAATAAAAAAAAAATTAGCCAGGTGTGGTGGCGGGTGCCTGTAGTCCCAGCTACTCTGGAACCTGAGTCAGGAGAATGGCGTGAACCCAGGAGGTGGAGTTTGCAGTGAGCCAAGATCACGACACTGCACTCCAGCCTGGGCGACAGAGCAAGGCTCCATCTCAAAACAAACAAACAAACAAACAAACAAACAAAAAAACCCTAACCATCTGTTCCAGGGAGGAGCAAACAGGTGGCAGGCAAGTGGTCCTAGCAAGAGGCTGAGATGGAATCCAGTATCCAGAATAGTCATTCAAATAGAGGATAAGCAGAAAATTAAAAGATGGGTGACATCCGGTATCCAGAGTACTGCAGGTGGGCCGTCGGATACTATCTGTTGATTACCACAGGTATAGATGGAAACACAGCTGACAAATGGTGACTATGGTTCACCTGAGATCTAGACAACTCACTGATGAGGTCAGACATCAGCAGAGGCACAGGTGACTAGAAGAACAACATCATATCACGGGATGACTGGCATTCAGATAGTACTGTGGGATCCCAACATGTACAGGTATTCTTTGCTGTCCAAATTATCCACTATCCAAACTTGAGTATTGGAAAGGATTGGAAAGGTAGTGATTTTTGTATCAGGAAGCCAGTCTAATGGAGACGGGACTCCATGGAGTAGATTATCCTGAAGCTGGAAGGACTGGAGAAAACCTTGGTGCCAGGTTAGTACAAATAGTGGCATGAATTAAGTGCTACATGGCCTTTGTATGTAGGATCTCAGTCCTAAGGGCAGGTCAAACAGGTTGTAGTGTCCTGATCCACTGGTTGAAGTCTATATTTCAGCTCCTAGTTCCCTGCACACTTGCTCTCCATACCACAAGAGTCCCCACACAACTAGGGATGAGCCCAACCTGCTGAAAAGTAATTATACACCTAGTCCAACAGTTTCCTATAGAGGCCCCACCCAATGGTTTGAGGCCACAAGGCACTCTGCCCAACACAGGGCTCTGAGAAATCCTGGTATGTGAATATGGCCAATCCAAGCCTTCAGGCCCCTAAAGGAATTTTCTGGCCTTCTGATTTTGCCATACTTAACAATAAATGGAATCAAACAGAAACCTACACCACCGCTGTACCCCGTGTACATACACATTTATGCTCTTGGAAATATGACTTCTGTTCACAATTGGCATGTATTTCCCTTCCAGGAACACTTCCTTCTCTTGTTCTACCTACCCTCAGCTAATGTTTCCTTCCAGATATCGTTAGGCCAACCTTGTTCCCTTCTTCCATTAAGCCAGCCTCTTCCTGTACTACACTCACTCCTCAGCCTTCCTTTAACCTCTAGAGTAGATTGTAGACAACTTTGCAGAATCCTGCAGCCCTGTGAAAAATGACAGAGCAAACAAAACAAGGACTGGGCACAGTGAGCCAACAGCCTTTTGCTGACTGTGGTTTCACATGGCTCAGCCAGGTCTTAGTCCTGCTCAGGCTCTTTGGCTCCTCTTGGTCCCATGGTCACAGGGCACCCTTTCACTCTCTCTAATTTTTTCTGGCTCCTCAAATGGGTCACACACCCTCTTCCTACAGGGTTTTGGCACTTTCTGCCTGAAATAATCTTCCCTCTCCTCTTTGCTAGATACCACTTATGCATCCTTTAGATAAAATGTCTATTATCAATTCCTTAGGAAGCCACCTCTGACCCCCTGATTAGACAAATGTTCATTCTGGGAGTGCCATGGCCTCCATTATGGATAGCTATATTCATATAACAATTTGTGTGGCTGTTAGATTAGTATCTAACTGCTTCCCTGGGCTATAACTTCACTAATTTCATTTACTTTGGCATTCAGCACTGAACATGATACTTCCTAGATGTCCAATGAATATATGGTAAATGAATGAATAAATGAATGCCTTTGGTGGAAACACTAACAGCCCTGCGCTGAGCCTGTATTTCCATATATGCAGAATAGGAATAATGAAAGTAAACTGCCAGGGTTTTTGTGGTAGATTGGATCACAGAGCATCTATAAATGACCTTGCATGTTGTCTGGCACACATTGTGTCACCCCATACCTTCAACTTATTTTGTTCTCTATTTCCCAGTGCCCAAGTGTGGTGAGGCCTCTCTCTCCCTGCCTAGGGCTTTAATCTGCAGTTAGCCCTGCAGGAGAGAGATGCATAATGCTAAGAATATCGACCTTATGTCAAATCTACATGCAGAGTGGCCATGGAGCACCTTATCTCTCTTAAGCCTCTCTTTTCTCACCAGTAAAGTGGAGATTTTAATAACACATAGCTCATAAGGTTGTTATTGGTAATACACTGAAAAGTACTTAGCACAGTACCTGATGTGATATTCAGGAATTGATAGTTGTTCTTATTATGTTTTCTGTATCACAGGGACCTCGTTAGATGTTCCTGGAAAAAAAAAAAGAATGTGTGAAAACTGGCCCAGAGTTTGCCACATCCTAAATATTCTATTAGAATCCTGTGTAGTTAAACCAGCTAGAGGGCCATTCTGCTGACCAGGAGAGAGGTCCTGCAAAGCCTGGGGAGCATCACTACACTATTTTAGTTAGAGAGTTTCCTTTTGTAAGTTGGTTTCTCAGCCTTGTCAATTCGGCAAAATGCATTTTACTGAAACTTTAAAATGCTCACTTGATCATATTTCCACTTATTCTTTCTGAATGCAGCTTTTGTTGAATCCTGCTAAGATTGGCAGTTCCATTTTTCAATTCTCAAAGGACATCTTAAAGGATAAAGGAAAATTCTATCCACTGTAGCTGGCTGTGTATTACCCCAAAAGAGTTTGTATGAGACCAGCTTGAGCTCTAGGTAGACAAGAAAAGAAATTGCAGAGGATGAGCCAAATAGATGAACCAAAAAAGCCAAGAAAGAGAGAAACAGAAAAAAAAATAAGGAAGAAAGAGAGGAGGGAAAGACTGAAGGAAGGAAGGAAGAAAAGAAAGAAAGGAAGAGAAGAGAGAAAGAAAGAAAGAAGAAA
>NW_012105231.1:1964917-1973852 GCF_000951045.1 Mandrillus leucophaeus | reverse complement strand
GAAGGAAGGAAGGAAGGAAGGAGAGAGAGAGAGAAAGAAAGAAAGGACATGAAGACATTTTGTCATCAAACACAGACTATGTCTGATTTCTTGAATAGAGGCAGGTTGACCTTAACAGGGCCAGCGGGAATTAGGGAAGACCCCATGCGAACATCAGCACGCTCCCAAGAGGTTTCTTCAAATAGAATATTGCAAAGATGAGACTAAGACTCCATTCAGGAAGTAACTTCTTATCCTTGAGCAGAGGGTCTGCTGAGTCAGCCTGCAAGTGAGTCTTATCCTTATACATCCTGCCAGAGCAAGGAGAAATACTTAAAGAAACTCCAACAGAAATATAGGATAGAGCAGGGAGAGGCCTTATAGGTCACGGGAAATATCTTGGGAAGACTCCTATCAATAGCTCTACTCTCCCTCTGGATTTAACTTCAAGAGATCACTACAGGTCTAGAATTAGAATTAAGACAATTAATGACTCTCATTATAGCAGTACATGTGTAAGTTCTGGCTTACCCCACTGGAAATGGAACTTGTATAGCTTCTGTCTTATGTGGGGGAATGGTAACCTGCCCTGCAAGCTGCTGGTACATGTTACTCCAGCTCAGACAGAGCGGCTTACAAAGACTTCAATGTTTCTTCAGTATTACCTGGGTCAAAGAGGAATATGTTAGAGCAACTGAACCATACACTATAGAATGAATGCTAGGCAATTCTATGTGGTTATTTTTCATGCATACATACATACTCTCATCAAGTTGTAATTAATATACTTCAGAATTTGTATTATCTCTAATAATTCCCTTAAAGCCAAATTAAAGAGCTGTTTGATATCTTTGGTCAGGTATCTTCCTTGTTCACTCAAATTTCAATTTTTATTTTCGTAGATTGGAAAGGCAATGTAGCCTTTGAGGGCACAGAGACCAGAGCTCAGACCCTGGGTATGCCATTTACTAAGTTTATAGCCTCAGGCAAATTGTTAAATTTTCTAAGTTCATTTCCTCCACCAGAGATCCAGAAAAGTAATACTCACCACCATAGGATTAGAATAAGGATCAGACAAATTCGTGGAGGCAAAACATTTTACACCATGACTGGCAAGAGTGAGACTAAGTCAATGTTAATTCTCCTTCTTTTCTCTTTCCATATTCTAGTACACATTGGACTAATTTCATGTTTACTTCAAAGTTTTATGCAAACTACAGCGAACTTTTCAACTTGCCCTTTCAGAAAGTTTGGACTTTAATCCAGAATCTTCATCAACCATGTACAAAGCTCTAGCTACTGCTGTTTCTAATCTGCTACTCTCTAGACTGGTGCACTGCTTGAACTTTAGGAAGTCTTTTCTTCCCTAATTCTAAATTGATCATTGGGAATACATTTGGCTTCTCTTTTTCTATCTGGTTCATGTGGGGAGGAGGAATTCTGAGATTATCGTGACTTTTCATGGCAGGAAAATCACTTCCAAATTAAGTGTCCATTTGAAATATGCCCTAGTTGACTAAGTCATTGATTTTGTAATCATTCCAAACATGGTTCCAGGTAATATAGTCATTTCTTGCACTGTCATAGTGGCATGGACAAAGTGAAAAGTAGCTTCCATTCACACTGTTTTTGGATCCGAACCCTCCTGTGCTTGGAGCTGAGAAGAGAGTCCATATATTTGGACTGCAGTGGCAAGGGCTTTGGAAATCATGTCTTGCAGTTGGCAGGGGAGTGGGTCCCTGGGCTGGTCAGGGCAGAGTGTTAGTATAATTGAAAGTAATTATGTTGACAAAAAGGGGAATTGTAAGGGCACCTCATAATTACAAACAGATGCATTTGGATAATAGCAACCAGTCTTTCAGGGGTCCAACAGACTGATGATTCGGCAGGGACTCATATCCCCATTGGGGCAGAGATGCTTTGACACCTCTGATAACCCAAATATGACAAGTCAAAGTGATGGAGCTATTTGCAGAGAAAATGGCACATAAAGAAATCAGATGAAGAGGTCAGTTTTGTAAGAAAAGCTTAGGTTTTAGAGCCAAATAGACTGATTTAATTCCAGATATACCACTTAATAGCTGTATGCCTTCATATTAACTATCTAAGCAAACTGTGTCTCTTTCTTTATCTCTAAATTCCTGAGATAATATCTATTATATCTCTTGAAGTTATTAGTAGAACTTAGGAAGTATATGTAAACTGTCCAGTGTATAAAATACACACAATAGATGCTAGTGCAACCCGAAGTCATTGTTTGCATAGCCTCTTAACTGACCTCCTTGCTACCATGTTGACCCCAGGATTAGCTGTTCTCCTACGAATTCTTTTATAACATAAGTCAGAGCACACAACTGCTCAAAAGTTGCTAACAGTGTCCCACCACACTTTGACTAAAATCCAGGATCCTTAGCTATAAGATCTGGGATCAGGTCTTACAGCTCTCAAACCTCCTCTTCACACACTTCCCTCCTTTCTAGTGCCCTTTATCCAAGATGGTATCTTGGTTATTTCAGCATGTCAGACTTTTTCCACCAGAGGTTTGTGTGCCTGGTTACTTGTCATCACTCATGTCCCAGCTTATATATCACAACTTGGAAGAGGCCTTCCTTGACTGCAGTATCTTGAATTGCACTTCCTAGAAACAGAGCCTGAGGGATGGGTTTGGGAAGACATGATTTATTGAGAGTGTACACTTAGGAAAAATCTGTGAAGGGATGGGGGAAGCAGGGAGGGGAAGAGGAAAAAAGAGCAAGGATTTGGTCTTAGATGTGGTCTTAGGTAATGTCTAACCTTGGACCAACCTGTAGATGGGGGTGGTGAGTAGATCTGGAGCATAAATCACACCTCACAGGTGGCCTGCCTTGAAGGAAGGGGCCAGGCTTTCACAAACAGCATCAATCAGTCATTGGCTGCCCTGAAGGTATCTTCTATCACCTGAGGATATTTCTCCTGAAAAGGCTGTCGGTTTAAGCCACTGGCCATAGACTTATCCTCCAGTAGCTGGAGGAGGAGGGCACCAACTTGTAATTAGGATCTTGTGGGGCATCTGTTCACCTGCACAACCATCTGGCCCAATTTTGCCATCTATGGACTCTATTCCATAAACCCATTTCAACTCTTTGGTTGACATTGATTCTCGCTTAATATTTTTCTTGCTAATTATTTGTTGATTTTCTGTCTCCGTGACTACAGTATATGATCTTACGAGCAGGGCCCTTGTCTGTTTTGTTCATGGGTATATCTCCAGACTCTAGAACAAACACTGGTTCAAGGAATGAATGTGGATTGCCACGCACCTTCTTATTCTGAAATGGAAAAAAAAAAAAAACAGTTTATGTTCAGACAAAGAATATTAAAACTAAAATGATGACAAGGACCATTCAGACCTTGTCATGGTCACCTGCTCCCCCAGGTTCCTCTGTTTCCTTTGTTATTTTTATGTTTCATCGGTGAAAAATCAGCTGACTTTTTTTAAGCATTCCAAAGAATCTTGCTTATGAACTCTGTTTTCTAAAACAAAGATATCTGCCACCAGGGAGGCAAAGTCATCTTTCAGCATTTACCCTGAAATATTTACAGAACAGATTTGAAGAAATGGAAAGGAAAAGCTATTTCCAGAAGCTTATTTCCCTCACTTATTTAATATGACTTTCCCCCAAAGATATTTCCCAACCAGTTAATTGCTACAGGGACCAGATTTTAAGAAAAACATGTTTTCTACAGATGAAGTTATTCCCCTCCTTCCCCAGATCTTTCATGTGTATCAAAGCACAATATGTTTTTGTGTTACTATTGTCTCCCTCTCCATCCTTTTCTTTAGGGAAAGGAGATTATGGAAAAATAGTAATATGTTAGAAGATTAATATAATAATGAGATGCATGCCTCTGCTTCATACTGTGTCTACACAAACCATCTGTAAACATACCTTGTTGAAAAATAAGGGAAGCCAACAGTTTTTGTAGCAGCCTTTCTGAAAGTTCCAGCTTTCCATGAATCTTCTGGTCATCAAAAATTCCAAAGATTGAGGTATTCTGAATTATTTAAATAAAGAGCCAGAGGCAAGAGCAAAATAAGTTGCATCTAGGAATGCATAAGAAGACAGTCCGGAGGCCTGTGCCATTATAATGTAAAATAATAATATGCTATTTGATGTATTTACAAGGCACCAAGCATTGGGCTAGGTGATTTCAAACATTATCTCATGGGATCCTTCGAAAATGCTGTGAGATGCACAATAAGTTTTACAGATAAGGAAGCTGGTACACACAGAGGATATGCACTAACCACAGATGGTTTAGTGTCCATTTGTTGTTTTTCCTCTCCAGCATCCATTTACCATTCTTCTGGCCATGACACCCTGACTTGTCTTGGGAATCCCTTTCTGGGACTTTAAGTACATATATTTCCATGACCTAGGTCTGGATAATCAGATTGTTTCATTGTCTTGGCCGCCTTATGCTTTTGGGGATAGACACATGGCCTAAGCCAGGCAAGTGAGATTAAGCTCCTGGATTTTCCTGGAAATGTTGGGAAAGAAAGTATCTGTTTCTCTTGGGATTTTCCAGGCAAGATAAGTATAGCTAATTGTGATGAACTTGCCACCTCTAGGGGAGGAGGAAGTTGGTGACAAAAAACTGACATTAAGGAAAATAAAGACATGAGATAGAGACGTAGTCCTGAGGTCATAGTTGAGCACCTATATTCCACTAGTGCTGAAGTCGTTTCAAACCATGGGATTTTGGAGGGAGCCAATACATTTCCTTTATTCTTTAAGACAGTTTAAAGTAGATTTCTCTGTCTAGTAATTGGATGAGTCTTAACATAGAACTAAATAGGTAATGGTGACCTTGAATATTAACTGAAGCATGGCTGACCCTCCTCCCCACAATGCGTGTGTACATAGCTGGAGAGCAGCCACACTCCAAGCATCAAGCAAAGGAGAAGGAATTGAATGTTTAATCTGCTTTTTCTTCTGTGCTGTTAGCTATTTTAAAATCACTCTTATACAACTGGCCACAGAACTAACCTAGAAGAGGATGAATGAGAACCAGAATTACAGATTGAAACACTAAAGGAATATGGGATTAGAATTCAACGGTACTTGGTTAAAATCTAAGCCCTGACACTACCTATCAAGTGACTTTGGAGAACTGCCGAACCTCTCCACTCCTGTTTCCTTGTCAGCAACATGTGTTAATAAAACCCACCTGGTAGGGCTATTCTGAGGTATACATAACAGCATGCATAGTGCATTTGATCCCAATCCCATGTAAGCCACTATCTGATCATGACTGTTGAAGTTCACAAATACTGGCATAGAAAAGTGTTTAGTGTTTTCCTCCATGTCTGCCTTCAAATGTTACTTTCTGGTTTTAGGACAGGTAAATTAGGTAAGTTGGGCTCATTCTTTAAGTGCTTGAAGAACTAGTTATATGAATACCTTAGAGAGTGTTAGAAGGATGGCATGTGTCTAAACAAAACCAACCCAATTGTTAGGGAATTTCATTTCAAATAACTGATTGTGTCTTTGATATCTTGTCAAACAACTAATTTGACCGATTTTCCTCTTCCCTCTGAATAAAGTCTGCCTGGATTGATTAAGCCAATGCAGTTTCTTGACAAAGCGTAATCATACCAGGGACATCATTCATCTCCACGATAGCCACCTGTCAGCAAGTAGAGCATGCACCCTGTACAGGAATCAGGTGTGTACAAGGCCATTTGCATGCCATAGACTCCCTTAAAGCCAGTGGCTTACAGTAATAAAAAATCTAGTTAGAGTTAGGGCATAAATAATGGCTTTAAAAGAAGTCTGGATAGATTTGTCTCCTGAAGAAAGAGGTCATGCCTTTATGATCTTCTTGCTATATGCAACCTATAGGGCCAGTCACAAGGCCATGTACACTGTAGTGAGGAATAAAACTGCAAGAAAATGGATGGAGACCCATTCTTGGCCGTGGTTATTAGAGTCCATTTATTCAATGTGCATTTATTGAGTCCCCGCTAGGTGCTAGGAAGTGTTCAAGGTGCTAGGATACCTATAAAAACCCTCATTCTTGTGGAGCTTAAAATCAACTGGGAGGACACAGATTAAAAAAAAAGTAAATTTTCCAGTATAGTGTGTTGGCAAATGGTAAGTACTGTGAAAATAAAAACAATAAAGCAAGGAAGGAGAATAAGAATAATTGATGCCAGAAGGCAGGAGGTATGGATTGTAATTGAAAAGCAGGTACTCCTGGCCAAGCATGGTGGCTCCCGTCTATAATCCTAGCCCTTTGGGAGGCTGAAGCAGGAGGCCAGGAGTTCAAGAACGGAGTGGCCAATTTAGCCAGAGTCTGTCTCTACAAAAAATTTAAAAATTATCCAGGCGTGGTTGTATGAGCCTGCAGTTCCACTGACTTGGGAGGTTGATGTTAGAGGATTGCTTGACCCTGGGAGGTCAAGGTTGCAGTGAGCTATGGTTGCTCCACTACACTCCACCCTGGTCACAGAATGGGACTTCATCTCAAAAAGAAAAATTTCAAAAGCACTTCTGAAGGCCTCAATAAAAAAAGATGATGTTTGAGTCCAGGTGCGATGGCTTATACCTATAATCCCAGCACTTTTGGAGATCAAGGCAGGCAGATCTCTTAAGGTCAGGAATTTGAGACCAGCCTGGCCAATATGGTGAAATCCCATCTCTACTGAAAACACAAAAATGAGCCCAGCGTGGTGGCATGTCCCTGCTACTCAGGAGGCTGAGGCAAGAGAATTGCTTAAACCTGGGAGGTGGAGGTTGCAGTGAGCCCACTGCAGTCCAGCACTCCATCTTGGGCAACAGAGCAGGATTTCATAGATTTCATATATATATACACATATGAAGAAGAAGAAGGAAATGAAGAAAACCAAGTGGGTTTTTGGGAGAAGAGGGCTCCAGAGGTGTGCCTTCCCTTTGTGAGGACAGCAAGGAGTAGTAATGAGAACGGGTAGGAGAAAAAGTCAGAGAATGGGCAGAGGCAAGACGGGATGGTGAGGACTGGGAGGCTGGAGTGCCAAAAACCTCTCCTTTCAGAGAGAGGAAACACCACCAGAAGTTCGTGAGCACTTGTGTTTGGAGTGTCCCCCTGCTGCTGCTGCTCTGAGACAGACTCTGGAGGTACACAGGGAGAGGGCGGGATATGAGCATACAGACCAGGTGCCCCGTTATGACAACGTAGGTGACCATGGACAGCGAGAAATGGCTGGCTTATGGAATAACGTCACAGATTGTGCTCGGGCTTCACATATGGACTTGCGTAAAGTAAGCAGCCATCTAAAGACCTGAGCAACATGGACAGCCTCTCAGGTCAAGGAACGTGAGGCAGTTTAGCAAGGTGCCACGTTGGGATCATAGACAGGGCTACAAATCTGCGGCTGGGAAGATAATTTCTTCAGCCTTAAAAGTGAGGCAAAGAGGGACTGGGGGAGTAGTGGCTATCACGGAGGTCCCGAGAGTGGCAGGGCTCAGCAGCGGGGCCTGCAGTGGTGCTGGTGGTGGTGGACGGGGACTTGTAGAGCTCCTTAGAGGCCAGATGAGGGGCAGGAGGCAGGCACGCGAAGCCCCAGGGTGCCAGACAGAAAACGAGCGCCTCTGAAACAAGTGGAAACGGAGTTAGAGTTCGCCTCCCCCAGCCGAGGGGCTGCACCTTGTTCATATCCGGAGGAGGTGAGGGGCCCTGTGAATGGGGGCGGTGCGAATGGGAACAGTAGAGGCACAGGGACCGCCTCCTCAAGGCTTTCCTTTTGTGCGAAATCAGAGCGAACACAGAAAGTGGCTCCTTCTCTTCCTGGGACTGACACTGATTGAAGATGATGCCCCTAAGTTGTATCGCAGAAAATGAAGCATGGCTCCTGGTGAGTGTGATTTTCTGCCTCCCTGCCCTCACCCTGAGCGGCGCTGAGGTGCAGCTGCCTCATCCTTCACGGGCTTCCTCTGCGCAGGAGGCGGCGTGCACCTCGAGCGAGGAGCATCTCTCACCGGCACAGTCCTGGATCCAGCAGCACTCAGGGCTGGCTTTGTTAATCTTCCAAATCCTTCAGGCCAGAGCACAACCCGTTGCAGAGACCTGAATCCGAGCATGAACAGGAAATGAAGGGGAAAAGAGAGCCCCATGCATTAACCTTTTCCTCTCAATCAGACCAGTACCAAATACTTCTCGCCCGTAACTCTCAAAGCTCTCACCGAATCAGCGACTCAGAGATGAGTAAATGAAGGAGCTGAAAACAGTTGAGTGACTTGCCTGAGGTCACCCCACCCTAAGTTTCTGGCCCCAACACTGCAATTCCCCCATTTCATCCTCTGTCTTCAGTAAAGGCTCCAAGGAAGGAGATATTCAGCCTGCCCCTACTCTTTTGGTTTGAATAACAGGTCACAATTTCTTTTTTTTTTTTTTTTTTTTGAAAAAGACAGTATATTTATTGGAGAATAAAGCATTGCAATGGAATACACATTATAAACTATGTGTGTATTCAGGGAGGTAGAGAAAGACCAAAGTTTTTAAAGGAAAAAAGGAAGAAGGTTACATAATTGTTTTAAAATCATTATCCTTGGCTACAAAAATCAATAACAAAGGTGATGTCAGTCAGAGGCTGGACAGGCAGTTGCTGGGCTGATGTCCTTGCAGAAGTGTTTTTTGTATAAGATGGCAACAGCCTTTGTGCAAGGTTATGAATTTTGCAGTCTTTTGTGATAGGTTCTGTTATCTAGCATGCAAACACGAGAACCCTTTCTTTACCGTCTTCCTTGAAAATAACTATTTTTTTTATTTTTTTATTATTATTATTATACTTTAAGTTCTAGGGTACATGTGCATAACATGCAGGTTTGTTACATATGTACACTTGTGCCATGTTGCTGTGCTGCACCCATCAACTCGTCAGCACCCATCAACTCGTCATTTACATCAGGTATAACTCCCAATGCAATCCCTCCCC